>NW_026878636.1:0-23997 GCF_032173495.1 Musca vetustissima | reverse complement strand
GAATCATAAGCTTACGGGAAATATACGGAACAAGAGGGGAAAGAATAAATATGGGACACACGCGCTATTGATTTCAGGGGCCAATAAACTTTGAGGATCATCAAGAACATATAAATGGACCACATTGGGGAAGACGAAAGAAAATATTGAAAAGACGGACGGCATAAAACAATAAGAGGGAAAGAGATAGAACATAATATGATCGCACAACACAGCAAGAGGAAAAGAGATGGATGAGTCATCAATACAGACCAATTACGTCATTTGCGTAAAGCAATTAGCATAAAGCAGTTTGGCCTGGGTGTTATGTCTTACAGATACTGAAAAATTATATGGGGGCTATCAGAAAAAGTGGACCTATATTTATAATTTTTTGTGGCGACATTTAGTACCCAATACGAACCCAATGTACTAAATTTTAGCGAATTTAGTTGAAAAACGCGCTCAAGAACCCCAAAATACCGAAATTTTGGGGGTACCCTTATATGGGTGCTATACCTAAACGTGGACCGATATATCCCATCCTCGAACTTGCAACAGAACCAAACCCAAACTAAATGCGGGCTATAGTTCACATATAGTTTATTATCGAACCGTACATTCTAGTTTTTTATCTCGATATCCTTCGCAGGTGAAATGATTACAACAGAGTGTTAGAACCAAACCCAAAACGCGGAAAAATCAGATAATGATATTAATATAAACAAGTGAAAAAGCGTTAAGTTCGGCCGAGCCGAACATTGGATAACCTCCACCATGGATATACTGACAGGTACTAGAAATGAAAACATAGGGAACATACCAAAAAGTGACCTTTCTACAAACTGATTATGTAAACCATAATGTACACCAAATACAAATTTCAGCAATTTTTAATGAATATTAATACCCTCAGCCTTATGGCTAATGAAGGTGTATACACTTTGATACAGTGAAAATGTGCCTCGTCGAAATACGGTTTTTTTGGACCAAATCCATATCAGCAAATTGTGATTTCATCCAAACTTTGTTCCAGTTCGAAGATGGGAAATTTCGGTCCACTCCTTCTGGTACGTCCCACACAGGGGCTAGGCCTTACGTTCTATCCTCCGCAGGTGAATTGATTACAACAGAACCAAACCCAAACGCCAAAAAGGGGACGAATATTAATACTTTTTAGTAGGGATATTTGTTACCATATACGACTACAAAATACCATTCGGTCGAATTCGGTTGAAAAACGCGCTCAAGAACCCCAAAATACTGAAAATTGGGGGTACACTTAAATGGGGGCTACCCGAAAAAATGGACTTATATTCATAATTTTTGGTTGAGAGATTTAGTACCTATTAAGAACTCCAAATACTAAATTACAGCCAATTCGGTGGTAAAATACGAAAACAACACCAAAATATTGCAAATTAGGAGGTACGCTTATATAGGGGCTACCTGAAAAAGTAGGGCTATAATTATAATTTTTTGTGGAGACATTTAGTAACCAATAAGAACCCAAGCTGCCAAATTTCAGCGAAATCGGCTGAAAAACGCGCTCAAGAACCCCAAAATACCGAAAATTGAGGGGTACCCTTATATGGGGGATGCCCGAAAAAAATGACTTATATTCATAGGTACCCATTAAGAACTCTCAATATAAAATTACAGCCAATTCGGTGGAAAAATTCGACCAAAACCCTCACAATACTGAAAATTAGAAGGTACCGTTATATGGGGGCTACCAGAAAAAGTGGACCTATACTTATAATTTTTTGTGGAGAAATTTAGTACCCAGTAGGAACCCAAAGTACCAAATTTCAGTGAATTCGGTTGAAAAACGCGCTCAAGAACCCCAAAATACCGAAATTTGGCGGGTACCCTATATATGGGAGTTAGGCCTTAACGTGGACCAATATATCCCATCTTCGAACTTGACCTGCCTGCAGACAAAAGACAACTACCCCAAAAAGAGGGCGAATATTAAAAATTTTTGAGAGGGAGATTTGCTACCATATACGACTACAAAATGCCAAATTGCAGCGAATTCGATTGAGAAACGCGCTCAACAACCCAAAAATACCGAATATTAGGGTTACCCTAAAATGAAGCTATCCGAAAAAATGGACCTATGTTCATAATTTTTTGTGGAGAGATTTGGTGCTTATTAAGAACTCAAAATACTAAATTACAGCCAATTCGGTAGAAAAATACGATAAACCCCCCAAAATACTGCAAATTAGGATGTACCGTTATATGGGGGCTACCAGAAAAAGTGGACCAATATTTATAATTTTTTGTGGAGACATTTAGTACCCAATAATAACTCAATATACCAAATTTCAGCGTATTCGGTTGAAAACGCGCTCAAGAAGCCCAAAATACCGAAAATTGGAGGGTACTGTTATATGGGAGCCATGCCTAAACGTGGACTGATATATCCCATCTTCGAACTTGACCTACCTGCAGATAAATGGCAAATTTATGCAAAATTTGAGCACCCTATCTCAATTTCTTCAGAAGATAGCGTGATTACAACAGACGAACGGACGGATAGACGGACGGACATGGCTATATCGTCTTAGAATTGTACCTGATCAAGAACATATATACTTTATGGGGTCGGAAATGAATATTTCGATGAGTTACAAACGGAATGACAAAATTAATTTACCCTCAATACTATTGTGGATGGTATAAAATGGGGTTATATGGGGACTACGTTTAAAAGGGGTTGGCTATTAATAATTTTTGGTAGGGAGATTTGTTTCCATACACGGCTACAAAATACCAAATTTCAGTGATTTCGGTTGAAAAACGCGCTCAAGAACCTCCAAATGCCGAAATTTGGGGGTACCTATATATAGGGGCTACCAGAAAAAAATGGGCTTGTATTTATAATTTTTATTTGAGATATTTGGTACCAAATAAGAACCCAATATACCAAATTTCAGTGAATTCGGAAAAAATGGACCCATATTCATAATTTTTTTGGAGTGATTTTGAACCTATTTAGAACTCAAAGTACTAAATTACAGCCAATTCGGTGGAAAAATACGACCAAAACCCCCAAAATACTGCAAATTAGGAGGTTCCGTTATATGGGCTACCAGAAAAAGCGGACCTATATTTACAATTTTTTGTGGCGAGATTTAGTACCCGATAAGAACCCACTGTACCAAATTTGTGCGAATTCAGTTGAAAAATGCGCTCAAGAACCCCAAAATACCAAAAATATGGGGGTACCCTTATATGGGAGCTATGCCTAACGTGGACCGGTATATCCCATCTTCGAACTTGACCTGCCTGTAGACAAAAGACAACCATATGCAAAAGTTCAGCACCCTATCTAAATTCTTTCGGATGATAGCGTGATTACAACAGACGGACATTGCTAGATCGTCTTAAAATTTTACCCTGATCAAGAATATACATACTTTATAGGGTCGGAAATGAATATTTCGGTGAGTTACAAACGGAATGACAAAATTAATATACCCTCCATACTATGGTGTAGGGTATTCAAATATATGCCAATTTGCTGATTAAAAACCAGTAAGGAAAGTAGTAAAGTTGGACGAGGCCGACTATATGATACCCTTCACCACTATGAGTATATTAAACTGGACTATTATCATGAAATTGTATGAAATAAAATATGTGATATTTAACTACATGTGAAACGACCTAGATCTATTCATAAACATGTCAATCGTTTGTTACAATGGAACAAGAGTATGTATATCGACTTCAAACAAATATCAAAAGGTCATCCGTTGGCTAGGTCTGTACTTCTAGAAAACCCAACTACGTTATTCTATACTCAATTTTGTACGTTGTGCAAAATTTGATGTCAATCTAACAAATATGAGGAGTTTGATGCACAATTTACTTATATATGGATGCTATATCCAAATATGAACCGATTTCAACGAAACTTGTCACAGGTTAGGCTATACTGATTTCAGTACGTTTTGTTTTTATCAGCCATATATTGGTTCCTTGGTGCGTCAATTACTTAAAATCAATCTATAATATAAGGGAGCTACATATAAATCTCAACCGATTTTCACTAAACATGGCACACATTATTCTGGATTAAATTCTTGGTAAGAACTTTGTACATTATTTAGATTAAATCGGACGAAAATATATATATCATAATCATAATCAGCACACATAATTCCAGCATCAATTCAGTACGTTATGCCAAATTTCGTGAAAATCGAAAGATATATAGGGACTTTGGTGCACCATTTACATGAAATCGGACGAAACTATATATGGGAGCTATATCTAAATCTATACCGATTTTCTCGAAACTTGGCGGACATCATTCTAGGCTCAATTTAGTACGTTATATCAAATTTCGTGCATATCGAAAGATATATAGGGACTTTGGTGCACCATTTACATGAAATCGGACGAAACTATATATGGGAGCTTTATCTAAATCTGGACCGATTTTCACCAAACTTGGCAGGCATCATTCTACGCTCAATTCTGTACGTTATGTCAAATGTCGTGCAAATCGAAATATAAATAGGGACTTTGGGGCACCATTTACATGAAATCGGACGAAACTATATATGGGAGCTATATCTAAATCTGGACCGATTTCCACGAAACATGGCAGTCTCCACTCTAGGCTCAAATCAGTGCGTTGTGCCAAATTTCGTGCAAATCGAAAGATATATAGAGATTTTGGTGCACCACTTACATGAAATCGGACGAAACTATATATGGGAGCTATATCTAAATCTGGACCGATTTTCACGAAATTTAGCAGACATCACTCTAGGCCCAATTCAGAATGTTATACCAAATATCGTCCAAATCGAAAGATATATAGGGACTTTGGTACACCATTTACATAAAATCGGACGAAAATATATATGGGAGCTATATCTAAATCTGAACCAATTTTTCCCAATTTCAATAGGGTTCGTCCTTGGGCCAAACAAATGAGCTGTGCCAAATTTCATCCAATTCGGATCATAAATGCGACCTGTACTTTGCTCACAAAAATACATGGACAGACAGATAGACGGACGGACATGCTTAAATCGACTATAAAAGTGATTGAGAATATACATACTCAAAAGAAACCATGGGTCTATCTCGTTTCCTTTTGCCTGTTACAAACATATCCACAAAGACATAATATCCTGTACCACAGTGTGGTGAAGGGCATAAATAGTTTGTTTATAATTAGTTTCACTCGCGAATGTATTATGGAAATTTTTCGCGGATTAGTGTGGTGCTACCAGTGTGTGAAATTACAATAAGTGAAATGGCTGACAAAGCAAAAAGCGGAATAAAAAAAGGCAAAACTTAATTTGTATGTAATAAGCGAGCGTATAGGGATAATTTGTGTGAATTACGATAAAATAAATTTAGTTTAACAAATTCTCTAACACTGAGTAATTTACATGTTAGGCTTCACACGAATTATGTCCAACGCTGTTACCTGTGAATCAGAATCACTCTCCTGATTCTTGTGATTGCTCCTGCATAGACGGCAATCACAGCGACGGGGCATATGGATCTTATGACAGCGGCAGTTTTTTAAGGGGAGTATTTATTTTATTTAATTGTTTTTTAGTATTTTTAATATTGTCTTCTTCTTTTTCCTTGTAGAATCTTGGCAAGGCTGTTTGCACAAACTTAGAAAAACACACCGACACTTTATAATCCCGGGTTTTCGGCACCAAAATTTTTATCTTTATTTTAAGGTGAGTTCACTTTCAATTATAAAATTTATTTATTTATAATTTTTATAAAAGATTTTTAGTTTCATTTGGGATTTTTTTTGGATGGCGAAGAGAAGACGCGTTTCGATGGCGGTAAAATTCACAACAATGACTTTATTATTCTATTTCGTTATCTTATTCTTCTACATAACATAATTGTAATTTTACATACAATTTAAATACTAATTGTTACAACTAAGGAATTCATATAATGTTTGCATTATTATTAATTCATGATAATTAGTATCATGAATTAATAATAATTAATAATAATTAATAATTAAAATTAATAACATAAATAAAATAAAAAATCAAGAAAAATAAAGTGAAGTAACAATTATAAATCAAATAAAACTGCTCCAACATCCTCCAGCTCTCCTATATGATGCAAAATTCCTCCAGCTTTCATATAGGAAGAAAATTGCACGCAGCTCTCCTATAGGAAGAAGAATACCTCCAGGTTTTCCATACAAAGGAGAATACCAGCAGCTCTCGCATAGGAAGAAAAATACATACAGTTCTCCTCAAGGAAGAAGAAGATATCGAGCTCTCCTAAAGAAAGAAAAATACCTCCAACATTGCTATAGGAAGAAAATTTCATGCAGCTCTCTTATCCAGGTTTTCCATAGGAGGAAAATTAGCTGCAGCTCTTCCACGGGAAGAAGAATACCTGCAGCTCTGCTATAGAAGAAAGAATACCTCCAGCTCTCCTATAGGAAGCTCTTATAAGGAATAAGAATATCTGCAGCTCTTCCAGAGGGAAAATAATACATGCAGCTCTTTCAAATGAAGAAGAATACCTGCAGCGCTTCCACAGGAAGGATAATACCTGCAGCTCTCCTCTAAGAAGAAGAAGAAGACCTCCAGCTCTCCTAAAGGAAGCACAATACCTCAAGCTTTTCTATAGGTAGAAAATTACATGCAGATCTCCTATAGGAAGGAGAATACCTCCAGGTTTTCATAGGAAGAAGAATACCAGCAGCTCTTTCATAGGAAGAACAAGTGAAAAAGCGTTATGTTCGGCCGGGCCGAACTTTGGATACCCCCCACCGTAGTTATACTGACAGGTACTAGAAATGAAAATACAGGGAACATACCAAAAAGTGGACCTATACCGACATTTCTAAAAACGGATTATGTAAACCATAATACAAATTTTAGAAAATTGTAAAGGATAATTATACCCTCAGCCTTATGGCTAATGAGTGTGTATATATTTTAACACGGTGAAAATGTGTCTCATCGAAATATTGGTTTTAGAAATTTAGATTTCATCCAAACTTTGCCCATCTTATTATTTCTTCCAAACTTAGTTCAAATTCGAAGATGGTTAATATCGGCCCACTCCCCCTGGAACCTCCACACATCTCTCGCTATCCTCCGCAGGTGAAATAATTAAAACAGAGTCTTAGAACCAAACTCAAAACGCCCCATTTGCGGTATTTTGAAGGTCCTTACTTCGTTATCCAACCGAGGCACCTGAAATTTCGCATATTGAGTTCTCAGATATTAGAATACCTCCTCGCATATTAAATGCGCCCATGTTTCGAACTCGCCCTCATGTAAAGGTCCCAATTTTTATAGTGATCCACATTACCCGACATTGAATATTTTTATTTAAAAACAAGTGAAAAAGAGTAAAGAGTGGATACCCTCCACCATAGATACACTAACAGGTAATTGAAATGAAAATGTAGGGAACATACCAAAAAGTGACCTTTCTACAAACTGATTATGTAAACCATAATGCACACCAAATACAAATTTCAGCAATTTTTAATGAATATTATACCCTCAACCTTATGTCTAATGAGGGTGTATACACTTTAATACAGTGAAAATGTGCCTCGTCGAAATACGTTTTTTTGGATCGAAATGTCTAGAACCAATATTTCGATGAGGCGCATTTTCACCGTGTTAAAGTATATACACCCTCATTAGCCATAAGGCTGAGGGTGTATATACTTTAACACGGTGAAAATATTGGTTCTAGAAATTTAGATTTCATCCAAACTTTGTCCATCTTATTATTTCTTCCAAACGTAGTACAAATTCGAAGATGGTTAATTTCGGTCCACTCCCCCTGGAACCTCCACACATCTCTCGCTATCCTCCGCAGGTGAAATAATTAAAACAGAGTCTTAGAACCAAACTCAAAACGCCCCATTTGCGGTATTTTGAAGGTCCTTACTTCGTTATCCAACCGAGGCACCTGAAATTTCGCATATCGAGTTCTCAGATATTAGAATACCTCCTCGCATATTAAATGCGCCCATGTTTCGAACTCGTCCTCATGTAAAGGTCCCAATTTTTATAGTGATCCACATTACCCGACATTGAATATTTTTATTTAAAAACAAGTGAAAAAGAGTAAAGAGTGGATACCCTCCACCATGGATACACTAACAGGTAATTGAAATGAAAATGTAGGGAACATACCAAAAAGTGACCTTTCTACAAACTGATTATGTAAACCATAATGCACACCAAATACAAATTTCAGCAATTTTTAATGAATATTATACCCTCAACCTTATGTCTAATGAGGGTGTATACACTTTAATACAGTAAAAATGTGCCTCGTCGAAATACGTTTTTTTTGGATCAAATCCATTTCAGAAATTTTTGATTTCATCCAAACTTTGTTCCAGTACGAAGATGGAAAATATCGGTCCACTCCTTGTGGTACGTCCCACACAGGGGCTAGGCCTAAATCCGGGCTATAGTTCATATATAGTACACTAGCATAGGCCCGCTACGTTGTTTGCGAAACTTTTTATAGTTAAAAAAATAAACATTAATTTAGCTACACAATATACTTTTGGAATAAGTATAAATTTGAAACATTTGAATTATAGGTTTTATATCTTATATGTTTGTTTTAATCTCAGATTCTACTCCGACGGACCAATGTAAATAGTACCATTGTTAACCTTTTTTGTTCCTTTCGGTTATTTAAAACTAATGTTAAAATATCTAGTTCGTTTAAGTACTTATAGTAGTACCCTTACAGTACAAATTACAATTTTGCACAGCGCATCATTTTTTATGCAGGGACCTGCCTTAATAGTGAAGATTTCCAGAATATTAGAACATTTTGAAACTTCGGAATAAGTGCCTACACTTTAGTACTTGTGATGTTCAGCGGCTTGTTTGCATAGTTTCACTTATTTGTATTTGAAGACTCGCCCGTTTTTCACTACATTGGAAATTTTAACCAAAATTCACATGATCATTCGCTGTAGTATAGATCCATGTGGGATTCCAAACTATATTTCATATAACCGTTAGTAATTTTTATTAAAAATTTTTGAAAAATATTTCTATAAAACATTTGATTTGCCATAGTCAAAGATTAATATTAAAATTCCAATATCTTTCTCTAAATTTTTCTATTTAATACTTTTTACTACAAATTAAAAAAAAAACACTTTTTAATTCAAAATATTTATGTATAAATTGTTATTGTCATAGTTCCAGATAATTATTTAATAACAGATTCCCATCTTCATCCAATCTACCGTACACAATATTTAGTACTTGTATTCGATTCGTATTCTATTTGTTTATAATATACAAAAAATATAATATACTACATACTGAATTTCAGAATTATACTTTTCCCCACAATGTGCAATATATTTTGTATTTTTGGTGCCATTTAGTACGAATTTTCAATAAACCAAGCCTGTTATTTGTACTAATAACATAAATAACATAACTAATAGTTGGACATTTTTGTACTCAAAATTTACATTTATATATTTGTACTATGGTACAATTTTGTGTATATCGCTCTATTTGTAATAGTTAAGCTACATACTAATTTTCGGATTTCAATCTATAACTTTTCCGTTATAATTTAATATTTTGTACCATTTTAGTACAAATTTCAAAAATATGTTAATAAATAGCATAGTATTTGTAATTAAATCTATGTACCGCGTTTCAGATTTCTATTCCTACCAGTTCCATTGTATTTAATTATTTAGTACATTTTATCGCAACTTTAGTGAAATTTCAGAACTTTTTAATACATTCTGGTACCATTTAAAAAAATATATGTTTGCCCATCATTCTACTTGTAATAGCTTAAGTTACATACCAAATTTCAGATATCTATCCCTACCTGTTCCATCATAGTATAGTATTTAGTACATTTTAGTACCTTTTGTACTAATTTCCAAAATGGTTCACACATTCTTATTTGCTTATGATTGACCAAATTGCATACCAAATTTCAGAGTTCTACTTCCAATCGTTCCGGAGTAAAAAAGTTTTAGATGGGGAATATCGGTCCACTGCTGCTACCTCCCACGCAGGGGCTGGGCCTAAATGCGGGTTACTGTTCATATGTATGTGGACAAATTCCCTGAATTCGCCACATTTATAAAATGAATGAAATGATTTACTGAATTATTGTGAATTTTATCAAAACAAATTGTACTAGGTTAAGTAAAAAAACCTGTTGGCAACCCTGGTTGAAGCAAGTCGTGTTTTTTATCGATCATTTATTATCCGCAACAAAATTATATTTTAAACAGTGATATACGTCTTTTTACGACACAAATTGTAAAAACAAAATACAGTGTTCAATAAAAAAAATCGAAAATGCCTAAAACAAGCAGAAGAAGCACCTTAAATAAGAAAAATATGTGTGGTGTCTGCAAAATGAGTGTGGAAGAAAGTGACGAAAGCATAGATTGCGATAATTGCAATAAATCTATTCATGCTGTTTGTACTAGATTAAACAAACGACAATTCGCTCATCTGCTCTCACATGAAGAAGAAGAATTTCTGTGTGAGCAGTGTAACAGAAATAGCAACAATAACACGTCTTTAACTACTGAAAAGTGAGTTGACTGCTATGAGAGAAACAATGGAATTTATGTCCAAGCAGTACGATGATATTTTGAAAGGTGTTGCTGAGAATAAGAAGAAGATCGAAAAGGTAGAAAAGGAGAATAAAATGTTGAGAGCCGAGGTAAATGTTGCCAAGGCATCGATTAAGTATTTGAACGACCAAAGAGTCCAGAACGGTTGTTTGATTACCGGCGTAGAAGGGAGTGAAAAATCAGCTGTTGATTCCGTTGTCAAATTGTCAAGTGGTGTCGGAGTTGCCATGCAGTCTAACAGCATTGATGATGCTTATTTTATAAATAATAAAAAATCAATTGTGGTCAAATTCAATTCAAGAAAGGCCAAAGCTGATTTAATGGCAGTTAAGCGACAACTAAAGGAAAATGAAGAAACAAAAGACATTTTTATAAATGATTTTTAAAGTCGGGAGACATTAAATTTATTTAAATATGCTAAATCCTTGAAGAATGTTGGATATCGTTCTATTTACACGAGTGGGAGCAGAGTGTTTGCAAAAAGGAATGAGTTGTCGAGCCCTAAATTATTGAAAAATGAAGATGATGTTGATAAACTTCTATCAGAAGCAACCACTTTTAAAACAAATCGCCGTTCGCGTGTAGCAGACCATGAAGAAGAAGAGGTTTCTGAAAACGAATATGAATCACCATCATAATTTCATTTTTGAATTTAAAACAATCTTTGTTAATTATTTTTTTATTTCTATGAATTTATATTGTTACGAATATAACTTTAGATTTAAGTTAAGAATTCCGTTAATTTAAGAATTTGAATTGTAACGTAAATTTCTACTACGCAGTTTATTTGAATAACTTCACAACAACAACTACTGTATAGATTTTTCTACATCCTTCCATTTCCTCTTTCATTTTCTATTTTGTTATTGTCGTACAATTCTTGTTAAACGTCATTCCTCTTTCTTTGTTATTCCCTCGCCTGTATATGTGTTGTTGTTATTCCTCTTTCTTTGTTATTCCCTCGCCTGTATATGTGTTGTTGTTATTGTAAGTTTGTTTACTCAAGTTTGTTGTTGTTATTGTTCACTCAGTAAGTTTGTTGTTGTTATTGTTACTCAATGTGTTTGTTGCATTGGTAGATTGTTCGTGATCTAGGTGTTACCAGATCGTCTAGAAACTTCTGTAGCGAGAAGCAAGGCTCATATAAATAGGGGAAATGGAAAGGCAGTGAGTCAGTTGTGAATCAGATCGCGAATTGAAAACGTCGAGTAAAGTAAAGTGCAAAGTAAAGTTGTGTGAAATAAATCATTGTAATAATCGTAATCCGAAAGAACCCGCGTTTTATTTGGTACGAAGTGTATCGGGTAATAAAACAACGTCTACAAGGGATTAAGTAAAATCCAAGAACGTAACAATTGGTGTCAGAAGTGGGATTACGATAATACTACGATGAAGTTTAAGGATCTACGAGTGGAAGACTTGAAGAAGGAGCTCAATAAATTGGAATTGTCCTCTACTGGCAACAAGGCTGAACTACAAAAACGTCTGTTGGATGAGTTCGAGCGCCGTGGTATGGACATCGATACATATGAGTTTGACAGTAAGGATGAAGTGGATTTATCGGAAATGGGCGAATCCAACGGTGGGGAAGTCTCGTCAGTAGCTGCCAGGGGTGACGATTTAAGAGAAATGCTGGCTAAAATGTTTGAAGAAAATTACAGAAGGAGCGAGGAAAATTCAAGAGGAATGATGGATAAACTCGAGAACATTACAGAAGTTATTGGAAAGAGAGTGGAAACCGTGGAGGTCCAAATAAAAGAGTTGGATAAGAAAGTGCAGTCGGTTGACGAGAAGATTCTGTCTGTAGATGAGAAATTTCTGGCCCACGACCACAGGGTTACGAATCTGGAGAAGAAAATGTCGGAACTGGAAATTAAAGGTGGTCTGGTGCGAGTTCCCGATAACACATTAAAAATCAAACCTCCTGTATTCGACGGCTCTACGTCATTCAATGTTTTCAAGTTACAGTTCGAGACAGTGGCTTCTAGAAATTCGTGGAACGACAGCGACAAAGCGGTTGCACTACTTCTGGCATTGAAGGGCAGTGCTGCTGATGTTATACAGAGTATTCCCGTTGCTTCTAGGAACAACTATGAAGATGTTATTGCTGCACTGGAACGTAAGTACGGTGGCGAACATAAACAAAACATCTACCTTATGGAATTAAGGGGAAGAGTGCAGAGGGCAAACGAGACGTTGCAAGACTTTGCAGCTGAAGTGGAACGTTTGGTGCTAATGGCGTATCCAGGAGAGAATCACCCATTGGTGGACCGTATTAAAATCAAAACCTTTGTGAATGGCATACGTGACCCTGAGATTAAATGTGCAACATATGCGTCACCAAAAGCGTCATTTGCCGAAACCGTGTCGTTTGCCCTTGCCCAAGAGACGGCAAGAATAATTGTTAAGCCCCAGACCCACAAGATTCGCCAACTGGAGACCGAAAGTTTCGAACCCAAATCTCTCGTTAACTCGATCGAGGACGCCATGAGGCGGGTAATAGAACAAACAAAGTTAGTAGGGATGACTAAGCCCAGGGTTAGATGCTACAACTGCGATAAAACAGGTCATATTGCGCGCGAATGCAGAGCTAAGCGCAAACGATCCAGGTCATCGTCACCACCTCCAACGAAAGATGGTAGACGAATGGCTCAACAGTCCACCAATGAGTCACCGTTAAACTAAATCGAGCCAGTCCAGCGGGGCATGAACTGGCTCCCATCGACGATGGCCCCACAATCTCCATAGCAATAGTACAACAGAAAAGTCACAACCTAACAACAACTGGGTACATCAATGGTGACAAGCGAGTTCTGACGTTAGATACTGGCGCATCAAAGTCCATCATAAGATCAGATCTGGTAAAGGGAAACATAACGCAACTTAATGGAGTCAGACTGCGCACAGCAACGGGGGAGCCCGCGGCAGTACACGGCAAGATTACCCTGAGACTAACTATTGCCAATAAATCGGTGAATTACGAGTTTATAGTTGCCGATATCGTAGACGAAGTGATAATAGGCGCAGATTTTATGATTGCCTTCGGTATCAATCTGGATATGAAAGAGCGTGTGATGACCTGGTCTAACGTCGAAATTCCGTTAAACGTGGGCTACGATGAAAGTACACCCATTAGACGTCTGACTACGGACCATCCAGAGATAATACCGCCCTGTGCCGAAGCAATAATATGGGTACCAATGAATGGAGATTGTGGAGCCGAGAAGTTGTGGGTGGTGGAAACAGCAGAAAACATAAACAATAACATCCTAATAGCAAATGCCCTGGTGAAAAGCAACAAGGACGGATTGATTCCTGTTAGAGTTTTGAACCTGTCAAACAAGCAAGAGCAGATTTACCAATTTTCCGATGTTGGACAATGCACACCAGCTGAAGCTGTAATTAATTTGGAAACTAGCACCGCAAAGCCAGCAGCCATGGAGAAGAAGCACCTCGACGGCTACATAAAAGAGTGGACACACCAATTATCACCTTCCGAGAGGAACAAGGCTAAGCAGCTATTATGGAAATATGCCTCTACCTTTGCGCTGACAAAAGAGCACCAAGGAAGAACATCAGTGGTGAAGCATGAAATCAATACAGCAGACGCGAGACCCATTAAACAGCCTCCAAGAAGTGTTCCCCTGGCAAAAAGAGACGAGGTCCAGAAGCTGATAAGTGAAATGGAAAAGAGTGGTGTAATAGAACCATCGTCAAGTCCATGGTGCTCCCCAGTGGTCCTGGTCAAGAAGAAAGACGGAAGCACCCGATTTTGTGTGGACTACCGAAAGTTGAATGATGTCACCAAGAAAGACAGCTATCCGCTCCCAAGAATCGACGACACCTTGGACACATTAGCCGGGACGTCATGGTTCTCCACCCTCGACCTGCAGAGTGGGTACTGGCAAGTGGAGATCGCCGAGAAAGATAAAGAGAAAACAGCGTTTGGCGTTAATGGGGGTCTCTGGCAGTTCAATGTCATGCCATTCGGACTCTGCAACGCCCCGGCTACATTTGAAAGGCTGATGGAGCGTGTGTTAAAAGGGCTGCAGTGGAAGTCGTGCCTCATATACCTGGATGACATCATAGTCATGGGACGCAACTTCGACGAACACATCAAGAACTTAAAGGATGTTCTACAGCAGCTTTCGTCTTCAGGCCTCAAGCTGAACCCAAAGAAGTGCCGTCTCTTCCAACGAGAGGTGAAGTTCCTGGGGCACCACGTGACGCCGGAGGGCATATCGACGGATGAGGAGAAAATTCAAGCCGTCAGAGATTGGCCGCAGCCCCGAAATCTCCATGAGCTTCGAAGCTTTCTGGGTCTCTGTACATACTACCGTCGATTTGTCCCAAATTTTGCCAACATCGCCGCCTGTCTACACCGCTTGACGCAAAAAGGCCAGAGGTTTCAGTGGGGCAACGACCAAGAAGAGGCGTTCAGTAAACTCAAAGACATGCTATGCAGAGCCCCCATTTTGACATACCCTATACCTGGCGGAAAGTTTGCTCTGGACACAGATGCAAGTGCGTGCGGCATCGGTGGCGTCCTTTCCCAGGAAATCGACGGACAAGAAAAAGTCATCGGGTACTACAGCCGGACATTGTCGAAGCCTGAGAGGAATTACTGTGTGACGAGGAGAGAGCTGCTTGCTGTCCTTGAGAGCGTAAAACACTACCACAAATACCTATATGGCCAGCATTTCCTGCTGAGGACCGACCACGCTGCTCTCCAATGGTTGCTGCAGTTTAAGAATCCGGAAGGTCAACTAGCCCGTTGGATCGAGAGGCTCCAGAGTTATGACTTCAGAATCGAGCACAGAAAAGGCGGAAAACACGGTAATGCTGATGCCCTGTCTCGTCGGCCATGCAAGGTAGAATGCAGGCATTGTTCAAAGGCTGAGTGTAAGGAGAATATCGTTGATGTCCGACTATTGCAGTTTGAGTCGGGTGAAGATTGGTCGACGGAACAACGAGGGGATCCCATTCTTGGCAAATTAATTTCGGCCATAGAAACGGGCAAGCGACCTAGTCGCAAAGAAATTACCTCCGAAAGCCCTCTTTTAAAATCCTATTGGGCCCAGTGGGACAGCCTACTTATAAAAGATGGTTGCCTATATCGCAAATGGGAAAGTGAGGACGGCAAATCTCACCGGAACTTGATCGTCGTTCCAGACTCCAAAATAAGAGATGTCTTGTCGGAGTTTCACGATGGGCCAAGTGGAGGACATCTTGGCATAGCAAAGACGGCTGAAAAGGTAAAGCAGAGATTCTACTGGGTCGGCTGTCAAAAATCCATTGCCGACTGGATCGCCAATTGTGAAAGGTGCATAAGAGCTAAAGGTCCAACACGGAAGAGTCGAGGCTACATGCAGCAGTATAATTCAGGAGCCCCTTTTGAAAGAATCGCAATGGATGTAGCTGGACCGTTCCCAACAAGCGACTCTGGGAACCGGTATGTCTTAGTGGTCATGGATTACTTCAGTAAATGGCCAGAGGTTTATGCTATCCCAAATCAAGAAGCCAGGACAATTGTGGATGTGTTCAGCAAAAATTGGATTTGTCGCTATGGTGTTCCATCTGAGGTTCATTCCGATCAAGGTAGGAATTTTGAATCAGCGGTCTTCAAGGAAATGTGTGACTCCTACGGAATCAAGAAAACCAGAACGACGCCCCTACATCCACAATCAGATGGCATGGTGGAGAGATTCAATCGCACCTTGGAAGAACATCTACGGAAAGTGGTGGACAGTGGCCAACGAGACTGGGATGAGCATATTCCAAAGTTTTTACTGGCTTATAGATCGGCCATTCATGATTCCACATCCCGGACCCCAGCCAAAGTTCTGTTCGGAAATGAATTAAAGCTACCTGGCGATTTGATATTCGGTGCTACCCCAAACGACGATGTGAACCAAGATGAAGACAGTCAAAACTCCTTTAGTAAAGTCCACGATGCAGTTCGCCATCGAATAAAAATGGTTAGCAACCGCATGAAGGCAAGGTACGATCGAGCGGCAAATACCGATGGGTTCCATGAAGGGCAACTGGTACTATTGTTCAACCCACAACGAAAGAAAGGACTTTGCCCCAAATTGCAAACGCACTGGGAAGGACCCTACAAGATTGTCACGAAAATAAATGACGTCGTTTATCGCATCCAGAGGAGTGACAGTCCCAGGTCGAAGATGAAAGTTGTACATTTGGAGCGGCTGGCCCCCTACGGAACGGGAACTGTGCCTATTCGGGACGAACAGGCTTAAGCGGGGGGCAATGTTACGAATATAACTTTAGATTTAAGTTAAGAATTCCGTTAATTTAAGAATTTGAATTGTAACGTAAATTTCTACTACGCAGTTTATTTGAATAACTTCACAACAACAACTACTGTATAGATTTTTCTACATCCTTCCATTTCCTCTTTCATTTTCTATTTTGTTATTGTCGTACAATTCTTGTTAAACGTCATTCCTCTTTCTTTGTTATTCCCTCGCCTGTATATGTGTTGTTGTTATTCCTCTTTCTTTGTTATTCCCTCGCCTGTATATGTGTTGTTGTTATTGTAAGTTTGTTTACTCAAGTTTGTTGTTGTTATTGTTCACTCAGTAAGTTTGTTGTTGTTATTGTTACTCAATGTGTTTGTTGCATTGGTAGATTGTTCGTGATCTAGGTGTTACCAGATCGTCTAGAAACTTCTGTAGCGAGAAGCAAGGCTCATATAAATAGGGGAAATGGAAAGGCAGTGAGTCAGTTGTGAATCAGATCGCGAATTGAAAACGTCGAGTAAAGTAAAGTGCAAAGTAAAGTTGTGTGAAATAAATCATTGTAATAATCGTAATCCGAAAGAACCCGCGTTTTATTTGGTACGAAGTGTATCGGGTAATAAAACAACGTCTACAAGGGATTAAGTAAAATCCAAGAACGTAACAATATTATTTTTAATTTCTATGAATTTTTATTTTTCAAGTATTAATGAATTCAATTTAAGTAATATAAATAAATATTCCTTGAACATTTTGTCAGTTAACATATATTTAACAAATTTAGCTAAATTTAACAAATTTAAATCTCTAATGTCTACGTTTGTTTATATACCGGCAATAATTTGCGTCCAAGAAACTTGGATTAAAAACAATTTATCTCAAATTTACAATATTTCTGTGTTTAAAGCAATCCACTGTTGTCGTTCTGATGGTTACGGTGGGACATCGATCTTCATTTGAGTTGTTGAGTTAGAATGTACAACTGGTGGCTTTATTGACACCATTGTAGTAAAATTACAAAATATTCAAATTGATAACAAACCGATAACACTGATATCGTATTAAAAAAACCAAAATGTAATTTGCAATTGTTTATAGAGTATGTTGAACAAAAGCTTTTGTTGTATGGAAGAACACCAACTGTTTTTGTTGGAGATGCGAACATTAATATCTATGATCAGCATATATCAGATGATATTTTAAATATGCTGTCAAATTACGACTTCAGAAATTGTCATAGTTTAACAACACGTCCTTTGAGCAAAACATGTATATATCATGTTTATACTAATATTCAGAAGCCATGTATAATTTCATCAATAGAGTGCAACATTTCTGATCATAATATAATTCACACAAGTTTGAATATACATTTCCAATCAAACAACAACGTAAGATGTAAGGTTTTTCGTTGTGATTATGGGGTACTGTCTACACATTTGTCTAGTGAGCTTAGCAACTTTGTGCACTCTGGAGACTCCTCTAGTGACATGTCTTATTTGATAAGTTGTATACAATCTAGTATTGACGTTGCCTGTGTTGAAAAAAATACTACGACCCCATTGAGACGTAAAATGGTTCCCTGGATTAATGGAAATTTACAAAAATTTATATTGTAAAAAAATCGCCTATTAAAGCAAAGGAAAAGATCCCCCAACGATAGCAATCTTAAAGAACGTCTAAAGAGAATCAGCAAAATTATCAAATATTCTGGCAGGGAATCTATGAACAAATATTATGCTGCAAACTTAGCTAAGTTTGAAGATGATCCTAAGAAGACTTGGAGATTTTTGAATAATACTCTGGGTAGGAAATCTAACAATTTACATAACGTTGTAGATGTCAATGGGGACATTATATCAGATAATACTAGGAAGTCAAATGCTCTAAATAGATATTTTATAACTTCAGTGAAAGACTTGAAATCCCAAATTGTAAATTACCCGTCTGACCATTGTAATTCTCTTCGAACACTGTATGCTGCTAGTAATGAATTCCAATTTAGTTCTGTGAACAATGCTGAAATTAGTGCCATCTTGTCAAATATATCTCCTGGTAAAGCTTCCGGGTACGACAACATTTCAACAAGAGTTCTAAAAGAATGTAAAACATACCTCATACCACATTTCACAATAATTTTGAATACGATTATACAAACAGGTCAATACCCTGATTCGCTAAAGATTCACAAAGTTATACCAATTCCAAAAACAGTTTTCAATAATATAATTTCTAATTTTCGTCCTATATCGGTTTTATCTGCAATTAACAGTGTTTTCGAAAGGATTTTATACAACCAGCTGACTGATTACATTCAGGAAAACAACTTGATTAATCAAAATCAGTATGGTTTCCGCAAAGGAGGAAGTACAGAGGAAGCTATAATCAATATTCTAAATTATACTTGTAAATCTATTGATGAAGGATATATAGTAGCTGGTATATTTTACGATTTATCAAAAGCTTTTGAAATGTTAGACCACAAAATTTTATTGCAAAAGCTACACTATTATGGGTTTCGCAATGTATCCCTTCTAAAGTCGTATTTGAGAAATAGAAAGCAATTTGTCCAAATCGAACAATGTAAAAGTGATATTTTAGACGTTGAAAGTGGTGTACCTCAAGGTAGCATTTTAGGTCCTTTATTGTTTATTATATATATATACGACTTGGTTAATTTACAGCTAACTGGCCGGATATTCATGTATGCGGATGACATTTGTATATTTTACCCATATAAATCAGAAACAGTTGCTAAAACCTACATTGAAAGAGATGCAGCTCTCATTTTCGAATATATGAGAATAAACAAGTTGTATATTAATGAAGGAAAAACTAAATTAATTCGTTTCAGGCCACAAGGGAACTTTAATTTGGCTTTTAATGTCAACATTGGAGGCAAAATAGTTCATGAAGTCCATGAGATAAAATATTTGGTTCTAATTTTGCAGTCAAACATTGGATGGGATCAACACATAAATATGTTGAAATCAAGAATATCTCCCGCATTAGGTCTACTTTATAAATTCAAGTATAAATTCGATCAGAATACTAAGTATTTAATCTATCAAACATTAATACAAAGTCATATAAATTATTTAGCATCAATATATGCTTTCAAGAACAGTACAAGCCTTAAATCATTGCAACGTCTTCAAAACAAAACATTGAAACTTGTTGCTAATTTACATGTATTGTATCCAACACAATGCTTATTTCAAGAAAAATTTACGACAATTTTACCGATTCATGGCCAATATAGATATCAACTTTTACTTTATGTATATAAATGTATAAATAACGTAGGATTTCACACTATAGATTTCATACGAAATCAAAGTTTGTTCAACACTCGGAACAACTCACAACTTCGTGTTGCTTTATGTCGCACTGAAACCACCAAACAGCGTATACAACATTCCGGAAGTCGAGAATATAATAATTTGCCAAAAAATGTTAAAAGTAGTTCTACACTTTCCGCATTTAAGAGACATTTGAAACTTTTTTAGCGCAGAATGTCGAAGAAATGTTATCTTAAATATATATATGAGCTTATTAATAAATGTTGATATGTAAATATGTTATAATATATAAAAAATTGTGTAAAATTGCCAACTAGCCTCTTTGAATGCCACTTGGCGCAGAGGCAATTATAACCAAAGAAATGTATATGAGTTGAAATAAAAATTAAATAAAAAAATTAATTGTACCCGTAGTTTAAGTACTCTCGTTAAGTTAATCTCTTTTTAACGAATCTGCTCTAAAGCGCCGCTTACCCAGTCAAATGACACTTATCATTAAGTCACTCTTGTAACTGACTCGCACTGGCTATGAGGAATAATTCATCAAGCTAAAATCTCTATCATACAGTCCACTCAGCACTGTTGGGATATCTCGTCTAATTTATCGCTCTCTGCTTATTTACCTCCAGCGGAATCCCAGCAACACAAACCCATAAACAACTACAGCTTTTGCATGGTCCTTTCTCTGCCGTTAAATAAAAGAAACATCAGCAAAGCAGCAACTAATATGAGGTAACATCACAAAACTCTATAGTTACTCTATTTGCCATCGAGTCGGTAAGTGCGTTTTTTGCAATTCAATATATAGAAAAGTGAATATTAGCAATGTGTTTGTGTGTGTACAAAACTAAAAGAAGAAATTCCAACCAAGATCTCTAAAAATTACACAAACAACAAAAACGACCGAAAAAAAGCAAAGCCCAAAGTGAGACAAGTGTCTGGTATACAACAACAACTTCATCTCTGTGCTGTATGTTGGTGACAAAAAAACATTGAATAAAGTGCCAAAAGAGAAAACACTAAAAAAAAGAAAAAAAATAATTTTTTGTGTTAAACGTATTTTTTTTCGTGGAAAAAAAATAATATGTATATATATGTGCATAAAAAAGGTGAAAATAAATAGATCCCATTGAAAAATATTGCAAGGCATATTTTTTTTGCTGTCAATGATCACCGTTACACACATCCATATATTTGCATTATCGAAGTATATACATAAAATACATTAACAAACAGCACAAAGTTTGAAAAAAAATCACTTTGCCATATACCAGTATACAAGGTAATAAATAATACATTATATTAAATACATATTGGCACATCTCACAACAAAAAAATTATATCACCGTCATTTAGTGGCATGATAGTGCCACTGATAGTGGGTATACACATTTCTCACTGCAAGAATAACAGAAATATTTATAATAACAATATCATCATTACAACAAGCACCGCACACATCCCTCAAGTAAACGAAAATATATACAAAAACACACACAGCGTACATTATTCAAACCACGGTTAGCCAGTGGGGAGAAGATAACACAAAGATGAAACGAAAAGAATAATAACAACAACACGGCATATGAACCGCTCACTATACACTCGAGAAAAAATATTAGTTCATCATGTATAGGTCTACACCCAAGAAAAAAAAATTAGTAAAGAATGAAAAAAATTAGTAATTTTAACAAAAATAATGAAAAATTCTAATAAAATTAATATACTAACACAATATTGATTACACACTTATCTCATATATATGCAACTAAATATATATATTTTTTTCATCAAAACAAAAAAAATTATAATAAAGAGTTAATGCTAAAAGAATGTGCCAGTGACGAAAAAATTAAAAATAATAATTTGAATTATAATTGTGGTACTTTTATAGAAATTAAATTCGTTTTGAGAAAAAAAATCAAATTGGTATCAAACCTGTGACTTATATTGGAAAAAATTTCGCGTCTCAGTTGTGCCATTCTTATAGCTACGGTGCTCGTCTCAATTAATATTTTGAATTAAAAAAAAAGATTTTTCTATGGAAATATCACTCACATGATTGAGTGATATTTTATTGCATTCTATGACCTTTACTGAAATTTTGATTGCGCAGTTAATTGAAATTCAGTTGGTTATTCTATTGAATTAAATTCTCATCGGATTTTAACCAGCTTGCTTTCTCGTGAATTACGGTTTGGTAGTCACCCGAAAAAAACTACAATGGTTTCTTTTAATTGGTTCAGTAGTCACCCACTAAAACTACAACTACATGAAAGCATTTGAAATTCGTAAGGTTTGAAAGTTTTGAGTAATTTCTGGAAGTAGATAAATTTGAAGATTGGTGTAGCAAATTCGTCGTCTGAGCCAAGATTATTTGCTTATAAGGAATTACTCGACTCACTAAAGATTGAAGTGAAGAACGAATAAAATTATTTTTGCCTAAGTCGAATATAATTAAAATTGAATATGTCCGTTTCTGAAAACGTTGCCACTGATACCATGAAAGCATCGACATCGTCAAAGATTATTCCCAGTAATGGGCCTAAAGCATCAATTTCTGCGAAGAGTATAACGCAGACATCTCCAGAACATGATGCGTTTTTGTTTGAATGGGATCATTTGGTAAGTTTTTGCGAACAGTTTGATCAAAGTGAGATTACTTGATCTGTAATATCACTTTGATCAAACTGTTCGCAAAAATTTGACTCAGTTTTACAAGTCAAATTAAATGATTTAGAGCAAAGGTAGTTGAATTTGCAGAATGCATACAAAAATGTTATGTTGTCTCCTAAGTCCGCTAATGTCAAAGATTTTAAGGAAAATGCAAAGATCAATTTTTATGCTAGTTCTGAAGCATATTACACAGCGAGATCACTAATTGAAGATATTTTAAGAATTTCAGGTGCTCAGAATCATCAAAGTGCTAGGCAAAGTGTGCTCCCAATTAATTTACCCCAGTCGTCTCTTGATAATTCCCCTACTTGTATAAAGGTTCCTCCGTGTGACACCGAGTAGTCAAATCTCTTCCCTCTGCCACTTTTGAAGTTGCTAACCCTCAGGATCTAGCAGATATCGATTTAGCTGATCCATCATTTAACAAGTCGTCTCAAATCCATCTCATTTTGGGCAATGATTCTGAAAGATTTATAAACCTAGAGGGTATTAAAAAGAATATATGTGGCAATGCATCTGCTTATAACACAATATTCGGTTGGGTGCTAAGTGGCCCAATGCAAGGTGAACAAGTTCATTCGTTCACATCTCGAATAGTCGAATCTGAAATTTTTTTAATAAGCAATTTGCTAAGAAAAGTTTGGGAACAGTAAGAGGTTCCTTATTCACCCGTGTCAGTCTCAGATGAATTTTGAGAAGAATTCTACAAAAAAAACACAACACGAACTGCTGATGGACGTTATATAGTCCGATTGCCTTTTAAAAGGAATTTTCCGATACATTGTCTCTTGGCTCTTCAAGGTACACAGCCTTAGCCCAATATACGCGCCTGCAAAAAACCATGTCAAGTAATAATGAATTAGCAACTGAATATAACGCAGTTTTAAATGAATGTTTGTCATTAGATCACATGGAAGAAACCTCGTCTCATGAATTATGCATAGAAGGCAAATACTTATCCTTTTATCTCCCACACCATGCAGTTGTTCGACTAGAACATAAAAGCACAAAAGTACGAGTAGTTTTCAACGCATCTCGACCCATTCTCCAAACAGACTTAACGTCAGGAATACTTAATTGGCGAAAATATCTATGTCTTCAGCGGGAACATGCAAAAATGTATAGACAAATTCTTATACAT
>NW_026878635.1:0-24012 GCF_032173495.1 Musca vetustissima | reverse complement strand
ATAAGTATAATATTATTAGAAAGGGACAATATTCGGAAAAGTTTGGGTGCAAAACACCTGCGTCGGATATTGTTTTCTTTTCCAAATATGGGGTGAGAAAAATGTATTGATATTTAATTGAAAAGAAAGTTAATTTTCTTTTGTCTCATAATAATAACTCTTAAGGAGGATACATTCCTCTTGAAAACAGTTAATTGGACATTATTTGGGAGAAATTCAAAATTTTGTCGTCCTAGGCATTTTACATTTGAAACTTGGGTAGAAACTGAGTTGTTTTCCAAAAAAGGCAAGTGGAGCTTGAAGGCAATTTTATATATGAACTATAGGACTTTGTTTAACATGCTTAGAAATCTCCGATTTGGTTGTATGATTTGTTGCCATTTTAAGGTAACGTAATAATACCTCACTCTTGGAAGTCCTGCAATGATGAAAACCGCTTGGTGCCAAGTCCGGACCTAATATTTTATGTCGAAGCAAAACTTAGTGTTTTACCATAGGGATGTTCAAAATTTTAATAATTTTCGTGCCATCGTTTTTAACAAATTTCGACGTGGATTATTACAGTAAAATTGCATCGTTGTATGGCGATGAAGCATCTCCGCATATCACCGAAAAAATCGGATTAATGTATCCAAATACAGTGATCGACGCTCGCTCAAAGACAAATGTCATCTAAACGATCCTTGTAAACGATCCTTGTGAAATAGAACATTGATGTTATGCGTAAAAAGCAATGGTGGACAAAATGTGTCTTAAAAATTGTTAAGAGAAAATAAAAACAATGATTATTCTGCGGAATTTAATTAATTTAATATTTTTGAAAAATAAGTAACATCCCAGGAAGTTCAAAAAATAAATTCATTAATAAAATTGCGGACAATTTTTATTATGGTTTATTTTTGTTTTGACATCACAAAATGTGAAGAAAACGCATCAATGCTGGTGTGCAAGCCTGTCCAACTTTGGTAGAATGTCACGTGGCAGGGAAATATATTCATTCATGGGCATTTCTTCCACCGGCATTACATGAACACCTGACCGTACAAAAGGTTGGTTCTCGTTGAATGCCGCAAAACTTGTCAATCCTTCAAAACAGGCTCGTGTAGGTTTGGCGATAAGACCAAAAATATGTTTATAACATCTTCACATGCCACGAATATATATATATAGGTAGATAGATAGATGGTTTTACAAATGCCGGACACGATAATTCAAAATCTATTAATCCAATTGGTTACAAATTTTAACACATTGTCTTAGTATACATGGTTGCTTTTGAGAATATGCATAGAATTACTTTCTGAATTGATTTATGTATGTCCGTCCGTCTGTTCCTGTATTCTCGTGGTCGCATTTATAATCTGATTTGCATGAAATTTGGCACAAGTCACTTATTTGGCCCAAGGACGAACTCTATTGAAATTGGTGAAAATCGGTTCAGGCCACAGACTTCAAACTGAATTATATCCAGTTTGACGTCTGAAATTTTGTCTAACTCGATTTAGATTTACATATAGCTTCCATATATTGTTTCTTACGATTTTAGGTAAATTGTACACCAAACGCCCAATATTTGTTCGATTGTAATTACATTTTGCACAGTGCATTAAATCAGGTCCAGCTAGAAGTATGCGAAGTTCTGTTCAAATCGTTTTCTTTAGGTATAGATCTCATATATAGTTTCGTCAAAACTTCCCAGGTTTGTTCGGTCGAGACTAAATTTTGCGCCGTTAGGTCCAAATACACACACGTATGCGAATTTTTGTTAAAATCGGTTTAGATTTGGATATAGCTCCCATATATTTTTTCATCCCATTTTATTTAAATGGTGCACCATACTCCCAATGTTTTTCCGATTGAGACAAAATTTTGCACACCGTGCTGAATTGAGCCCATTTTGAAGTCTGTCTGTAGCTCCCGTATATACTTTAATTCGGTTTCATGTTCCATTTGCACGATAGTATGTTTTGCAGATTGTTCGCCTAACCTAAAATTTGACATAGCGTATTGAATTAAAATCGGTTCAGGTTTGAATACATCTTGGGATTGGGACAAATTTGTGCACAACGTAGCAAATTGGAGCTAAAATAACGAGTATTGGACTTGGTAAAATATATCCAGATTTACATATAACCCTATATATTTTCGTCTGGGTTAATTCAATTTGTACACCAAATAATAAAGGTTACTCATAGCGAGTTAAAATTGTGGACAGATCACTGTGCTGCAGTATACCAAATGGTGTATGTAACGGTTGCCCAATTAGGTCCAGATTTATATATAACTCCCATACATAATTTTGCTCCGTTCCATACCAAAGAATCCATATCTGCCCGATTGACATGCCATTTTTCATAGAATGGTATATATACGGGTTTCTTATTGTTTCAAATATGCATGTAGATCACAGATTTAATTTCACCCGATTCCATTTCAATGGTCCTCCAAAGATGCTCTGTCTGTTATATCTACAGGATATTGTACATATTATCATTATATAGTCGGCCCCGTCCGACCTTTAAACTTTCTTCGCTGGTTTAATTCCAAGAAGAAAACAATACAACAGCATTTTTCAATGAATTTCATTTTCATTTAAGTCTACGTATACGTATTAGTTGAGTTTCAAGTCTTCATCATAATGTATGATCATTTGCCAGCCGGTTGAAAATCGTCAAAATTCCAAATCAAGAATGTTTTGCACTTCAAAAAGCCGGTATGTCGAATTTATCTCACTTCGTTGGATAAAATCGATAAAAACCATTAAAATACCATAATCTAAATATCACAATATTTTCTGAGAAAGTGTTGCTCATAAAATTTTACATAGGTTACACAAAGACCGATATCCATATGTTGTCAATGCCCTTTTCCACTTTTCGAATAAATATATATTGAGGTATTCGTGTGGAATATTGACTATAGCGACATCTACGTATTTGATTTACTTTAGTAACATATATTTGCGTTGAAAGATCAGGATCTCAAAACTTTTTGAGATCCGGATTTTTGTCCCTCACGAATAATAAAATTTAAAATGTGATAAAAAATGTATTCGGGGAAAAATTTAACTCCAGTTTTTGACAAACATATATTGATGTTGTTTGTCATTGTCCAGAATAACAATGACATAAATCGATTGTGACAATTTCTCATGGTTAGTAGTTGTTAGCCCTTAAATGTTCATTTAATTTCCACACACACATTTTAAAGTCCACAAAAACTCCCTTCATTGCTTGACGCTTATCAATGTCTCGTTTCGAAATTAAGTGTGATTTTTTTCGATTTTCCCGCAAAAAAGAAAACATTCTCCATTATTTAACAATGACATTGATGGATAATGTATCATTCTTATATTTTTTTGATAAATTTTATTCCTCAACACTTAACCACAATAGTCAGATATGAAGGAGTCCGCACTTACGGACGCAGCATCCTTACGGTAATGTTAAATTGGGAGAGAGAAAAAACCGAAAATAACCAAATAAATTGCATTTATATGCATTCGAACGAAGGCTACCCCTCAAATTTGTCGGTTAAGAATGAAGTGAATGAATGAGGCGGCGCTTTTGTATGACCACCCTTTATTGTATGGTTGTGTCCTAGTGGGCCTTTGTTTTACTTGCCTTGCTTCCAGCATAAAATATTGCCTGAATGACTGACTGAGTGTGGTTGAGAGTAAATGCTGTAGCTATATCTGACCGGTCTCCGGTCATTGTTGTGATGAATAGTGCGTAAAATTGTTCAATTTATGGCTTTATTACAATTACGTGTTTTGTCTGCACTTTAAAATGTTGTTGGTTTTTTTTCTTCGTCTCGAGCATTTAATAAGGGTTGCGGTCGGTAATTTTTGTATTACGTTGTACCGTTTTATTATATATTAACTTCTTTTCGGGAAATTGCACAATGGGTGGAAGTAATATAAGACAAAATAATTTTAATTTGATTGATATCTGTTTGAATGGAAATGTTGATAGCCTCTACACAAGTATTGTTAGATTTACTGATATCTTGTTGAAGTTGACAATTTTTACACGTACATGTACCATAAATTTTTCATTCGTTTTTCAATGCCTCGAACAAAGATTTTATATGTTTTCGGTTGCAATCGAGATAAAACTTGCAATATCACGATAGATTATGGCAACAGAGGGAATTACATACATATTTGCGAAAAACTTCCCATAGGTTCTTCGGTGGTAATATGAAAAATATTTTCTATGTTGGTACCATGCAAAAGGAGACCATATATACCTATAGCTATTTTTCAGGATATTCTTAGAATCACTTCTGAAATCGTCCGCTTGAACATGAATGATAGTGAACAAAGTAGGGTAGATTTTATTATTGCAATGAAACATGCCACAGATCATTATTTTGGCTCAAGCACAAACCATTCGCATTCTATCAATATAAACATATATAGATATGGTCAAAACATTTGCAACTAAAATTTAATATGTGGAAATATGTAGTAATCTCTTTATTTGAGGGTAAAAAATAGGTAAATTTGTTATTATACAGTGCGCTTGGTTCAATTGACACTTTAAATGTAATTTTTCCGAAAAAAAATAAAATGGATAACTGGATATTAGCTGGGCCAATACATATGCAACTCTGCCGAATTTTAAAAAATCTTTATTTTAGATATCATAGTTTGTATTTTTTTTTTCGCAAATTTCTAGTATTCTTGAGTGTTAAGAGGTAATTTTAATAAATATTTAATAACGAATTGTAATATACGGCCACAAACAACCAAATAGGAATGACAAGCGATAAATTCGGGTTGGGGTTAAAAAAACGCATTGTGTGCAAAAATATACGATTGCAAAAATACGACTGGAATATCACTTAGTAACAGGCAAAAATAATCGAGATAGACCCATGGTTCCTTTTGAGAATATGCATAGAATCACTTTCTGAGTCGATTTATGCATGTCCGTCTGTCCGTCTGTCCATGTTAAATTGTAAACAAAGTACAGGTCGCATTTATGATCCGAATTGAATGACATTTGGCACAGCGCATTTGTTTGGTCCAAGGACGAACCCTAATGAAATTGGGAAAAATTGGTTCAGATTTAGATATAGCTCCCATATATATTTTCGTCCGATTTAAGGTAAATGGTGCAACAAAGTCCCTATATATCTTTCGATTTGCACTAAATTTGGCACAGCGTCATCAATAAGGTCTATAATGATATGTGCAAAGTTTCGCGAAAATCGGTTCAGATTTAGATATAGCTCCCATATATATCTTCGTCCGATTTAAGGTAAATTGTTTAATAAAGTCCCTATATATCTTTCGATTTGCACGAAATTGGGCACAGCGTACTAAATTAAGTGTAGAATGATGTGTGCAAAGTTTCGTGAAAATCGGTTCAGATTTAGATATAGCTCCCATATATAATTTCGCCCGATTTTATGTAAATAGTCCACTAAAGTTCCTGGAAATCTTTTGATTTGCACGACATTTGGCACAGAGTAAAGTAATAAAATCGAGAATGATGTCTGCCAAGTTTCGTTAAAATGGTTCATATTTGGATATAGTTCCCATATATATTTTAATCTTCTTTTCTTTCTTTCGATTTACACGAATTTTGGTATAGGGTACTGAATTAAGTCTAAAGTGATGTTGCTAAGCTTCGTGAAAAGATCCATAGCTAGGCCGATTGACACAACGTACTGGTGTAATATAAATTTGACTCTGGCAAGTTTCCCTGAAATCGGTTCAGATATAAATATATAACAAAAACGCATCGTCTGTTAGGATACATATGTAGAATATACCCAAAGTGGTGAAGGGTATCATATAGTCGACCCAGTCCGATTTTACTACTTTCCTTGCCGGTTTTTTTTTTTTGTGTTTAATGATCTCAACCTCAATTAGGATTTGTTAATTCACACCACAGAGGGTTGAACTTTACGTTATTTTTACTTGTCCCAGATATATGGTTATAATCATAGGTTGCTTTGATATAGCTGTGAAGATGTTGGACTCTTTTCCTTCTGATCCAGGTATGCTTTAAAGTGTCATAACTAAGATTATTATAAAAACTTGGAACCGAAAATTTATCAGGCCATGGATATCGTCAACTGAGCATAAACCGAAGACAATTGTGCAAAAACGTTTTCCATTATATATATGTTAGTATCATCGCATTCACCAGACCTTGCGTCGTTAGATTGTATAGCGTTCAATCCAGAAGAGGCTATTGAAAGTATAATGTTACGCTACGTGAGTCGAAGTCAAATGTGAAAAATATTCAATAGTTATTTATTGGAAGGCGCATTAATCGAAGTTATTTGCTTTAATATGTATTTCTGACGGGTTCTTTCTTAAATTCGGCTTATGAACATAGGTGAAATGTATTTGATAAATTAAGGGTTCTTATTAAAAACACATAATACATAACTCAGGTAGAATGAATAAAATCAGATTCGGGTATAAATTTTTCAAATATAGACTATATTAATACCCTTCTTTCAAACGTATTTTCATATTTCTATATTCGTCCATATTTGATCCAACTGATAACCCATTGATAATATTATATAATCCAGAACCACCTCTTAAGAATTGAAATTTAAAAATTTGTATATTTTATCCCATTGTTTCAAAATCTCACCGCAACGAATATAATGTGAAATATTTTTTTCGCAAGCTTAAGTTTTATTCCCTCCATCGAAAAAAGTAAAAATAATTTCCGATGCAGAACATTCGTCTCCGTTTTCATTATAATTTTTATTTTCACATTGTTACTTTTTTTCTCTCTCTCTCCCTTTCTCTTAACTGACGAAATAATGAATAATTTTTAAAATAATAACGACAACGGTGTTGATGTCGACTCTGCCAATGAAGGTGATGATGCTGGAGATAATGATGGTCGGTCGGACGGTTTGTTGTTTGGCAAATTACTTGTTGGTGGGATAAAAGTATGTTGACAACGTTGCGGTTGGCATTTATTTCGCTTTCTCATGTTTCCTATGTGTGTGTGATTTTTGTGCGCGCGAATTGTTCGTTTCGACGAACTGGTTAATTATTTCAAGTGTGAAAAGCTTTACCGTAAATCAAGATTTGTGTGCGATTTTATCATATTTCATGCGTTCTCAGTGTTGCTCAAGTGTAACATTTTTGTGAAATCGTTTTGCATTGTTTAAAATATTTATATGTATATGAATGCAAACCACGCATACGAAGAAATGTGTGGGTGTGTTCAGATGTTTTTTTTTAATGAAATGTATAAACGGTTTCTTGAAGATATAAGATGAGATGCTGGAAAAAAAATCATGGTATTTTTAGAGACTTTAATTAAATATCCCAAAGTGAGTCGATGAGTTGATGTATAGGATTCCTTTCAACTATCATTATAATGTTTAGGACTTGCAGTTTAAGGTATAAAACTATATGGAAGCTATGCCTAAATGTGAGCCAAAAACACTTTTGTAAAAAAATGTTAGCAATCTTCTAAGAAATTTAAAAAAAGTATGATCGCCTTGCCTCAAGGATGCCCCTATGATCGTCACAGGTGCCGAATCAAGGATATGTGTGTATGAGTTGGAAACAAAACAGTAATCGATTGTGTGTCGCTCCGAAACCGATCGAAAGCCCAGAAAAAAAGTCAGTTTCTTCGGAAAAACTCCAGGATTTCTTTATCTAAAGTCTTCGGATAAATTCCAAAACGAACAAGGGAAGACGTATTAATGTGTACCATGAACATGTGATCTCTCACACAAACCGTCTCTAGCTATATCCTTTTTGACCGGGCAAAACGGGGGATTTATGAGAGATCCGCCGTACATCCCTGATCAGACAAAATATTACTTCTTTTTATTCCTGCACATTATTAAAACATGTAAAAACCTGATATAGATACGTTTATTTGACAACCAATCAGAATACAAAATATCAAACCCATTCGATACAAAATATCGAATAGTGAGAGGTGCCGTTATATGGCAGTTACATTAAAACTTCAGCCAATATCAACACATAAAAATTGATACAAAGATTTGCTATTTAATGAGAATCCCAAAGAAACCCAAAATTTAGGGGGTACGGATACCCCCTTAATTTTGGGTTTTGAAATTTCCTGATTATTCGATTAAAACGTGCCCAAAAATCCCACTATACTGAAAAATAGTTAAGCTTCGGTAACTCCCATCCCGCAAATAATCGGTACAATATTGAGATTTTGTTGAAGTGAAATTTCCCAACCAACATATTAACAAGAAATTGGATGAAATAAAATATTTGATATTTATCTAAATGTGAATCTACCTAGCTCTATCCATAAACATCGGACGAAAATATATATGTGGGAGCTTTATCTAAATCTTGACCGATTTTCACGAAACTTGGCAGACATCACTCTAGGCTCAATTCAGTACGTTATGCCAAATTTCGTGCAAATCGAAAGATATATAGGGACCTAGGTGCACCATTTACAAGAAATCGGACGAAACTATATATGGGAGCTATATCTAAAGCTGGACCGATTTTCACGAAACTTGGCAGACATCATTCTAGACCTAAATGATTAGGCTGTACCAAATTTATTGCAAATCGAAAGATATATAGGGACCATTTTCATTAAATCGGTTAAATATATATATGGGAGCTATATCTAAATCTGAACCGATTTTCCCAATTTCAATAGGGTTCGTCCTTGGGCCGAATAAGTGACCTATGCCAAATTTCATCCAATTCGGATCATAAATGTGACCTGCACTTTGTTTACAATTTAACATGGACAGACAGACGGACGGACGGACATGCATAAATCGACTTAGAAAGTGATTCTATGCATATTATCCAAAGGAACCATGTGCCTATCTCGTTTCCTTTTGCCTGTTACAAACATATGCACAAAGACATAATACCTTGTACCACAGTATGGTGAAGGGTATAAATACCAGTAACTATTCGTATCTTCATACATATCGCAGGTTGTGTCATGGCAAATTTTTGGTAGAAAGATTTGACACCCAATGAGAACAAAATTACAGCCAATTCGGGTAAATAACAGGTCCATAATCCTCATAATACCCATCTTCGTACTTGATCTGGGCTTGGTAAAGATAATAGGCTATGCAAAGTTCGGTTCAAATTGAACATTCCATTCACAGGATACTGGATTTACAAAATATTGAAAATTTCGATCATCTGTGGGTGAGGTAATAGTAGGATGGGACCAATGGGTCCCATCATTGGACTTAATCTGGACTTGGTAAAAATTATACGTTGTGCAAAGTTTGGTTCAAATCGGACATTCCATTCATCTGATATTGGATTTATAAATATTACGATAATTTTTACCATTTGTGGGGGAGATACCAGAAGGGTTGGACCCTTGAGCCCCATTAAAGTTTGGTTCAAATTGGACATTCCATTCGTAGCATACAGGATTTCAAAATATAAAAAATGTTCACCATTTGTGGTGGATTTTCCAAAAAGAGAAAACTAATGGGTCCCATCTTCGGACTAGATAGCTTAGTAAAGGAACCGGTTCTGCAAATTTGGTTTGCATAATACTTGGCTTGAAAATGTACCAGAAGAAGTGGGTTCCATACTTGGACTTCATCTACGCTTGGTAAAGATAATAGGTTGAACAAAGTTTGTTTCAAAGCGGATAGTCCGTTCGTATGATATTATAGAGTTAATTGTTTGACAATTTTGGCCATTTTGTGGGAGGTACTAGAAGTAGTGGACCGATATTCGAACTTAAACTGTATTTGGAAGAAATATTACGATGTGCAAAGATTGAATGAAATCGTTTACTCCCTTCGAGAGTTATCGAAGCGAGTAACCGATATATACTTCTTTGTAAAGCGGGAAGCGATATATCCCAGTTTCAGTAACAAATATCCTAGGAATAGTAGAAATGTATGTGCAAAATTTCAAAGCTCTACCTGAAATATTTCTAGATCTATCCTGATTTTAACATACAGGCATAAGTCGACATAGAATTTTTTTACGGACATAAATATTCTTAATGTGGTCTTCGGTGAATATTTCGAGGTGTTGTTGTAGGGTACAATAAAAGACAAATTTGTTGAAAATCATGTCCAAACTCCCCAAAATGGCTTATAGAGTGGATCCATATTGACCATTTTTAGGAGGAAGCAGCACACAAAATGCTAAATTAAAGCCAAATCGGTCGAGAAACGTGCCTGGCATCTCCAAATTACAGAAATCGAAATGAGTGGTCAACTATTTTGGTGGTCAGATATTGCTGAAGCATTAAAAAGCGATGTTTTGAAGGTGTCTCAATCGAATCAATAAAACTATAAATCTTGCTGGAAAATCACGTAAATACAAGACACTATTTTTGTGGTTACATACTTTTAGGTAAGAATATATTTGGTGACCCTCGAAGTATTGGTGTTTGGCAGTGCCACTCAAAATACACAAATTTACAAACATAAAAATATTTTATTCCAAGCATTATTATACATATAAACAAAATGTTGTAAAACTCTATGCTAAATTCGAATTCGCATATTTGAAAAATTTTCAATTTATTTCCACTGAAATAATTTAGATTCCTCCACGACTCATCCAAAGCCCATTGAAATCCCACATTAACATCAGTTTACGATTTTATAAAGCTTTTCCGCATGTACTTTGTCACCTAGTGACAGCATTTACATGCGAAATACATCATCAACCACATTATCGCCCGTAGGACATCATTCAAATATCCATGTACATTTCTCATGTTAGAACCTATGGGACAATCATTAATATGTCGGAGTTGCTGTCTAACCATTTGTTGACAACCCTTGTGGCTCATAAATTTCATTTCATTTTATTCCAGTGCGATTTATTTGTTTTGTCATCGTTTTCGGCCTTTGCCAGTTACACAGTGAAAAGAGTCGGAACAAATACAACAACAATAACAACAGCAGAAGAACAACAACAAATAAATAACACGTCCTTTTTTGTTTACAGAAAGCTTTTGCTTTTTTCATGACCAAGAATAAACAATAGATGGACATTTAGCGGTCGTGGGTCATATTTGCATGCACAAGAATAAACATATTGTTTTAAATCAGGAAAAAATATAAAATTTACACACACTCGCACACACGTGGAGCTACAACAATGGGACTCAAGTGGGAGAGCCGATAGCTAGGGATATCCTTTTGTGGGATTTGTTGACTAGCCACACGCTGGCACACAGTAACAGCCGCCAAACATGAAGTGGTGAAAAATTGTCCATAAATCACGTACAATTTAAACTCTAATGATATGCCAGCCATAAATAAATACACTTGACCATATGCATATGTGTGAGGGTGGGCGTTTGTGTGTGAGTGGACAGCATTAGTGTATGCAAAGACCACCTATTCCCGGGAGATATTTTCCGAAAACAAATATTTTATAATAACAAAATAAATAAATCAAATCTGTTTTTAAATTACTATTACGAATATTAGATATGTCCATAACATCTAATGGAGGTTTCTGATAAGTTTATCCGCTTGTTTTGTTTACACTAACTCTCTAGAGAGGACTTCAATACATACCGAAGAATGCACTAGAACAGCTGTACGTCTATTACTTCGGCTCAAATGTTTGAGATGAAATATTTTTAGTACATGCAATGGAAATTGAAAATACTGGGAAATTTTACAAATGGGAAGAGTTTTTTGGAATGTTATGCGCAGAATCTCTCACCATGTTATTCGAGTATTGAAGATTTTTTCGATAAACAATTTTTTTTGGTTTTCCCATATTGCAACATTACTATTGAGGAAGGTTTTTGTTTAGAGAAATTTTTAGATGAATTGTTTATGTTATTTACCACAAAAAATTCATAATCATTAGGAATATTTTTTCTAGAATACAAATTATATAGGAAGGATGTGCACCAAAATTCTAATGTTTTTCCGATTAACACGAAATTTTGCACGTACCAAATTGAGACTTGAATGAGGGCGGAAATGTTGCGCTGATCGCTTTGAAATTTTACATAAAGTTTCGGTTATGGTCAAGGACGACGCCTATAATTTTCGGTGATGTTGTGATGATATTTAAGGGGTGAAATAAACCGAACTCTTTATTATTACACAAGAATGTTGTCAAGGTATTATAGCTTTGTGCAGCCCCATGAGTTTGTAACGCCGTAAAATATTGGTCCTGGACCCACCTTTAAGTATACCGATCGTCATATCTCGACTAGCTGAGTCGATCTAGACATGTGTGTCCGTCCGTCTGTCCATGGACCAATCTTCACGAAATTTTGCATGTAGGATGGGTTCTGGCCAATGAAGACCTCTATTGTTTTTGGTAAAGATCGGTTAATATTTAGGGGATGAAATGGACCAAATACTTAATTTTTGTCGAGTTTTCGGGTCGCTCCATAGGCCGCAATTATGACCAAAGCAACTCGAATTTTTACATGGAGAAGGTGATTGGTCCAAAGAATAAGCATGTCTGTATTGATAAAGATCGGTCAATATAAAATGTAAAATGGACCCTGACTTTTGTGTGAAAAATGACAAAATTTTTATTCTATAGCTTATATATTCTTTTGAAAAACATAGAGCCTAGAAGTTGATAGCATATCCAAGTGAAATGGCTAGCCTTTAAATGTATACCAGTTATATTGTCGTATGTACTCAGACGTGGGTGTTGCACGTAAATGTTTACAGGTGCTTACGTATTCAAATATTATTATATAAGCCATTACCATACTAGAGGGCGCAAATATAGCGATGATCGCTCTGAAATGTTCCATGAGGTTCCAGTTATGGTCAAGGACAACGCCTATAATTTTTGGTGATGATCAGGTAATAATCTTGGGATGAAGTGGACCGAATACTTATTATTATTTTTTCGATTTGATCTATAGGGTGCTATTATAAACCGAACATCACAACACAACCCACGGTGAAAGGAATCTGGACAAGTAGTTACAAGGACAGTACTGAATATTGGCAATATTCGTAAAATATGTCAGTATATGGAAGAGGTGCTGTTGGCCTCTTATCGGGCAAGAGGGTGCAACTATCACGAAATATTATACAGGCTCGTAATAAAAATCCGAAGAAAGATAGAGTTCTGTGGTAGTTGTGTAGGGTATCGTATGGTCGTTCGACTATACTGCTCCGCTCACTGGTTTATTGCTCTATTTATATGCAAAATATCACATCTTCGTCTTCGAAGACCCACATCGTCGATTGCTGTTTATTTCGGTTTCATACGCATATATCTATTATTCGGAACATGTGACAATCTTTCAAATGTATATTATGATGAGAATAAAATTATATGTCAATTTTGCCATGTCCGCCTGTCAATATATATGGACCCAATTTTTGGTGTAGCCCTCTTATAACGGTACCTACCAAATTTCGGAAATTTGGAGAGTTTGGGCAAGTATTTCAATTAAATTGCCTGTAATTTAGTATTGGGTAGAAAATGTTCCCTTTTTATTTTGAGGATATCGGAGCACTAGACTTCAGTTCGATTCTTTAGGTGCGAAATCTTCCTACCATGGCAAGCATAAAATTACCGATCGATTTTAGGTATTTTATATCTCCACCTCATGGTTGAGGGAATAAAAAGTATGGCCAAGAAGAATTTATCGACGGTTTTACTTTTGTCAAATAATGCGGCATCCAATGCGAAGGTTTTAATGTTATATGCAATTTCTGATGGTGGATCCCCATAGATGCCTATATCTCATGGATTATCTGTGCAGGGTGTCGAACGGGTGTCTGATTGAAATTAAATTTTTAACAATGCGGCGTACCGATTTGACAGGATACATATCTAGAATATATCCACTGTTGTGAAGGTTTTCATATAGTCGGGCCAGCCCGACTTTACTACTTTCCTTACTGGTTTGGTAGTGAGATTTGACAGCCACTGAGAATACAAAACCAGTCCAAAATCTCCAAAATACCGAAAATGGGGGCTATCCTGATACTTGCTAAAAACCATTTTGGTTTAAAACCGTTCCCAAATACCAACATTCCGAAATTTTGGGGGAACCTTTATATGTGGGCTACCAGAAAAATTGGGCCGTTATTGATCATTTTTAGTAGGGAGACTCAACATTTAATAAGATTCCATTCAGCCAAATTGCCGCGAATTTGGATATAGCCCATCTTTGAACTTGACTTTCATTGATAAAAGACAAATATATATCTATATCAATTTAGGGGCTAGAGCGCTTACAACAGACTGACGGAAATCGTCATAAAATTTCACGGGTCTAGAATATATATTCTTTATGTTTCTATAAGTAACAAGGGAAAAAAACTTCCATACTATGGTGGAGGGTATTAACATCGATTGAAGCGTTTTATGTTATAGATGATCTGAAAGCACTCTAATAATTGAGCTAAGATAAGGAGACTTCGTAGATGAGCAGTAAGCAAGGAGTATTAGTATGGGTGATGTAAAAAGTAGGGTAGAGTGTTGTAAGTTGCGGCGAAAATCAACTCCTTCGAACGCTTATTTTTATTCCCCAAACAATATTTCACCCACACGGCAATTTTTAATTACTATCTACTGAATTGTTGTGTTAAAACGAAATCCATATTTTTTTATTTCCCTACAATAGCATATGCCTGGTTACAGTGATAACAAAAATATTCATCCTTATTAAAAAGCGTTTATTCGAACAATGGTCTTTTATGACATTCCTAATTACCTTTCTGCGGAGCTCAGCTTTTCACTTCTCCATCTCGTTAACGGGCAAAAATAACTCCTTAAAGAAATTTTGGAACAATGGACACACCACAACAATGCAAGTTAAATTACATTAGACATTCACACATGCGAAAACGGCAAATGAAAACGCACGCACACATAAGGCGAGAAATAATAACAGGACAGCAACTACAACGAAACAAAGAAAAATGCGGGCGAACAAATGAGTGAATGAATAGTTGGATGGATGGACGGACGGACTCTTTCATATGACACAGAAAAAGAAAATTGTGATGAGAATAGCAACGAAATAAAAAAACACACACAAACGCGCAAATATCCTTTTGACAAATTGCGTGTATGTGTCACCATAATAAGGGCACACTATTACATATAGGGACACGCAAAAACCCATACGAACACGAATAGTATATGTTAGTGATGTGGAAATTGTAAACCGTGGTTTGGTGAAAATAACGAATTTCCTGACACCAGACGGAACATTTTCACTATAGGTTAATTTATTGATATATCAGTTTTAAATGTGTTCAATGTCTTGACATCATATTCTCTCCAAATTTGTATATTTTTGGTATTTTGAATGTTCTAGATCTTTTTTAACACCAAAGGTTTTTTCGTATGGCAATCTGGATTATTGGAGGGACTATATTTGCGTAAAATACTCAATACGGGATCATATTTTGATATAGCCCCCATATAAAGCTTCTGCTCCATTTCGAGGATATTGCAACCGAATTGGCTGTTGTCTTGCATTCCTTCTGAAATACATGTTTTATATACGCCATAGACCCAATCCAAATGTATCGACCTATTTTATGCCCTAGGTTCGTTATACAGTCGAAGTGGCTGCAATTTTGCCCGCCGATTTTCGTTTGGGCATAAATGTCTTCACAGACGTAGTCCTTATATAATACCTCCCTATTTTAGGTATTCTCATGCCCTAACCTCATTTTGAACCGAAGTAGTTATGCTTATTATTTGGTTCTGAACCATTTTAGGTATTTTCATGGTTCTGGGTAAATTTTCCAACCTAATGGCTGTTACCTTTTCAATAATTCTCTTTCCAGGATCTTGAGTGATAAAAATGTATACAGGTTTATGATATGAAAACCCCATTAATATCTAATATATTGATATTAATGCTCATTTTCCAAACGAAGTGGCAGCAATTTGGCATTCCGGGTTCCTGGTGGGTAAACAGTTTATTACAGAAAATATGAAATATATGTACATTAAAAAATGTTTATAGGATTTATTTATTTTTTAATTTAATTAGTGAAAACAGCTTTAAGTTCGGCCAGACTGAATTTTGGATGCCCTTCACCATAGATATACTGACATATACTTGCAATGAAATAATAGGGAACATATAAAAAAGTGGGCCTATACCGATAGTTCTACAAACCGATTTAGGTAAACCATTATGTAGACCAAATACAAATTTCAGGGTCAAATCTTGGGTCTTGCCAGAAATTAACCTATATTAACTTTAGTTCATAGTACATAATTGTGTGGGAATCTGAAAAACTTTCGGTCTTTAGTGCACAATTTACATAAAATCAGAAGAAAAATTATATAGGATCTATATATAATTCTGAACAGATTTTCACGAAACTTAACACACATCATTCTAGACCCAATTCATTATGTTATGCCAAATTTCGTGCAAATCGAAAAAAATATATTGATTTGGTGCATCATTTACCCTAAATCGGACGAAAATAGCTATATCTAAATTTGAACCGACTTTCACGAAACTTAACATACATCATTCTAGACTTAAATCAGTACGCTATGCCAAATTTCGTGCAAATCGAATGATATATAGGGACTTTGGTACACCATTTACATTAAATCGGACGAATATATATATATATGGACCGATTTTGACGAATCTTAGCACACATCATTCTAGGCCTAATTCGTACGCTGTGCCAAATTTCGTGCAAATCGAAAGATATTTAGGGACTTTGGTGCACCATTTACCATAAATCAGACGAAAATATATATGGGTGCTATATCTAAATCTGAACCGATTTTCTTTAATTTCAATAGGGTTCGTCTTTGGGTCAAGTAAGAGACTTGTGCTAAATTTTATTCAAATCGGATCATAGATGCCATCTCTACTTTGTTTACAATTTAACACTTAGAGACGGACAGACGGATGGACGGACGTGCATAAATCGACTTAAAAGGTGAATTAAAAAAAATATTTGTTCGAAGACTATAGAAGCGTTAATTTTTTTTAAAAAATAAACAAACGTGGATTTTTTAAAAATATTTTTTCAAGCATGGATTATTTAAAAAAAAATTTTTTTCTGGACTAAGCAATTCTTTATTTATTGTTTACTCAAAATATAATCACATTTCAATGCATGTCATGGTTTAGACCTAACGATTTTAGTTATCAGCATATAACCGGGTCTATACTTTGAACCGGACACTACAAAACATATATATGCATATATTCATGTATTCACTAACACATTTTTATCCATTTGCAGTTAACTACAATCTTATTATATTTTAATTTGCAGTACGCACAGCAAACACACTCGTACACACAATCACACACACACACCAGCTTTTTATGGTGGCGTGAAAAAACTTCACGAAACTCACAAAAAACAAATGTGATAAAAACTCAAGCGGGTGTTTTTTTGAGCTCAAACGTTGGCCCCTATAAAAGAAGAAGTAAATGGACAAACTGATGCTGGGGTTTTGTTTTTTGTCAATTTGCTAGAGGTTTTTGCCCTATTGTTTATCCCCAGTGTTATTGTCGTAATACACTTGGAAGAGTCGGCTATACACAGACGGACAAATGAAAAGAATTCATTATTCTTTATGTTGGTTATAATGAAAAATGAACTGATGCGGCCGCTGCTGCCATGGCTGCATGTTTTCTTAACATGTATTGGCGTTGGTGTTTGTTTGTCTGTGGTTATGTATATATGTATATATTTGTGAACTATAAATACTATTGATATGGGTATATGCGTGTGTGTGCGCAGTATATTTATATGTTGAAACAATAAAATAATGAACGAATGACTCTGTCGGTTCTTTGGCTCCTAAACGTCTGTTATTATTATATTGCAATATATATGAGATATTACACGTTTGTTTAATAACAATTGCAATATGCAAATAATATAGAAGAAAATTACAAAAAAACACTAAGGAAAGTAGTAAAGTCGGACTGGGCCGACTATATGATACCCTTCACCACTTTGGGTATCTTTTACATATGTATCCTAACAGACGACGCGTTTTGTTATAAATCTATATCTGAATTTCAGGGAAACTTGACAGAGACTAATTTATATAACATCAGTACGTTGTGTCAATCGGCATAGCTATGGATCTTTTCACGAAGCTTAGCAACATCATTCTAGACTTAATTCAGTACCCTATACCAAAATTCGTGCAAATCGAAAGATATATAGGGTCTTTGGTGCACCAATTCATATGGGAGCTAATCTAAATCTGAACCGATTTTCACGAAACTTGGCAAACATCATTCTAGACCTTATTCATTATGCTGTACCAAATTTCGTGCAAGTCAAAAGATTTCAAAGGACTTTAGTGGACAACTTACCTAAAAACGGGCGAAGCTATATATGGGAGCTATGTCTAAATCTAAACCGATTTTCTCAAAACTTTTCACACATCATTCTAGACTTAATTCAGTACACTATGCCAAAAATCGTGCAAATCAAAAGATTTCCAGGGACTTTAGTTGACTATTTACCTAAAATCCGGCGAAGCTATAAATGTGAGCTATATCTAAATCTGAACCGATTTTCGCGAAACTTTGCACATATCATCCTGGACTTAATTTAGTACGTTGTGCCAAATTTCGTGCAAATCGGATCATAAATGCGACCTGTACTTTGTTTACAATTTAACATGGACAGACGGACGGACATGCATACATCGACTTAGAAAGTGATTCTATGCATATTCTCAAAAGGAACCATGGTCTATCTCTGATTAATTTTGCCTGTTACAAACATATGCACAAAGACATAATACCCTGTACCACAGTGTGGTGAAGGGTATAAAAATAAATATCGAAAATGAAAGGAAAGATTGGATGTATAGTGGCTATATTTAAACGTGGACTTACGTTGAAAATTTACATCAAGGACGAATTATAGCTATCAAGAACCCGAGGTGCCAAATTAAAGCGACTACGTTTTGAAAAAAAGCCACCCCACAAAATTCAGTTTTTTGAAGCTCAAAAATGATCAATTATGGTGCATGTTTCCACGTAGTCTCCATATAATGGTACCGCAATTTGTAGGTATCTTGTTGGGATCGGGCATACTTTCCGACCGAGTTATTTGTATACCCTCATCCATAAGGTGGAGTACCATCTGTCATCCAGTTTGCAACACCTCAAAATAAATGTCGAAGACCCCATAAACTATATATGGGCAATATTGCCAATTTTTTAACATAGCTGAAGCGGAGGTTCACCCCTTTATAACTCGGGAACTACTTAAGTATCTGAAAAAAAGAGAATAGTTTTGGGTTAATTGATCTGTCGTTGCAAACTGTTCTTGATATTGACCTCCAAACTTTATTTTGGTGGAAGCTATGTCTACTTTAATGTTAAAAAAAATGTGTAAAAACACGTTGAGGCGAACCAGTTTTTTTATGTTCTCTATCGATTTGTGACTAAGCCACTCATTGCACAGTCTTCGTGTCAAAATAAAACTAGAAGCCAACAAAATGGGGACTACGCCCCTTTGTATCATTTTTCAAAAATTTCACTGCATTTACCTTTAAATGATGCTGACATTTTGAAGCTCGATTTTGAGTGTTTTTTTAATTTTACTTCTAGCTTAAATACGAAAACAGGAATTTATAAAAATCGATTATAAGATTATTGTAGTCGCGAATCTGCGTAATTTGATATGTATTTTATGTATGTAGTATGCACAGCTTCAGAGTAATACTCATCCGAAGGTGCGAATTTTGTGCGATCAAATTTCTAAAAAACCTATTTTTCGGGCCAACTTTTTAGATCTGTCAACTGAATGACATGGGTACCCGCGATCAATAAGGTTTTTTACGTTTCGGATGATATAAAATCTTCTTCGTGAAAATCCATCTATTATAACGGCGGGAACTGGCCTTCCAAAAACACGAAATTTGGCAAAACATGATTTTGAAAATATCGCGGATTTATTTGCGTCTTCTGTGTATCATTTCCGCTTCAATAAATGACCTCATACGGATTTTGATCTTTTTCGAAAAGAGAACTTTAAAAACTTCAGCCGAAAGAGAGATGTACGCAATTTATCTCAAAAATAGATTTTGCTGGCACATCCATGGTTCTTAATGGACCACATTGATATGGTATAGATCGATGTATTTTTTTAGGGTGCACACCGAAATCGGATGCGCGTTAATGGCATATGGAGTTTTCGGAAATTATTCGCTTTTTACGATTTTTTGGGTACTTCAATGTACCGTGCGGTACATCTTAGCCGTCAAATGAAATTTCGCAAAATATACATGAATTGGAAGATAAACGCATGCGCATCAAATGATTTTGAGAATTACGCGATTTACACGCAATTTAAAATGTATATTTCATAATATTATTTTATTTTAAGATTTATTCCTATTCATAGAATTTTAAGATTTATCGGAAGGGTCTTGATATAATCCGCAAGGCCTATACTTATACACAAAAAGTGATTATTATTATTATATATGTCAATTTTTCGGCGAAATTCGGGTAAAATAGCAAATTAACCCCAACATTTTTTTCTGAAATTTCTTGTATACAATTAAAAAAATAAATATGATGACATTATTTTTTCGAACCAAAAACAAACATTTTTCCTCAATATCTTGTTTTGTTGTCGCTGTGATTTAAAAACCGCTACACGGACTTGTGTTATTTTGATATCATTTGATTCATCATGGAGTTTAGATTATGTAGATATTTTTAAATTAATTTTTAGGTGTGTGTATGTCATTAATATAATGAAAATATTGATGTAATCTGCTATATTTTTTTATTTTTCTCATATTTCAATATGTGCAACTTTATCGTGATTATTATAATATATTCATATTCTTATTTTACGGAGGAAGATATATATCAAAGTTTTTGGTCAATATAATAAACGGCGTAATTTTAAGATTTTTTTCTTATGCCCAAAATTAAAACCTCGATAACTTTTGCGCGCATCAACCAAAAATTTGATCGCGAACGGTTTCGGAGTGAGAACATTTTTCTCTATATGTGTACCAAAAATCATTGATGTGCCACAAAAACAAAAAAGCTGATTTTTTGAAAATGGAATATTAAACCAGTGAGCGGAGCAGTATAGTCGGACGGGGCCGACCATGCGATACCCTACACAACTACCACGAACTCTAACTTTCTGAGGATGTTTATTCCGAGTCTGAGCAATATTTCGTGATAACACCTCTTCCTTACTTTTTTCGAATATTCAGTACAGTCCTTCTAATTACTTGTCCAGATTACCTTCACGGTGGGTTGTGTTGTGATTTTCAGATTATACTCTACTCGAAAACACACAAAAAATTATGTTTTCGGTCCATTTCATCCCAAAATTTTAATCTGATCATCACCGAAAATTGTAGGCGTTGTTCTTGACCATAACTGGAACTTCATGATAAATTTCAAAGCCATCAGCACGATATTTCTCCCTCTAATGTGGTAATGGGTTACTAAATAATATCTGAATACGTAAGCACCTGTAAATATTTGACTGTAACTCCCACATCTGAGTAGATACATCACTATATTTGGTATCAATTTAAAGGCCAACCACTCCTCTTGGATATGCTATCAAATCCTGGGGACTACATCCTCCAGGAGTAAATATATATGCCATAGAATACAAATTTTGTCATTTTTCACACAAAAGTCAGGGTCCATTTGACCCGCTATATATTGACCGATCTTTATCAAAACGTGCATGCTTTTCCTCTGGCCCGATCCCCTTCTCCATGCAAAAATTCGCGGTGTTTGGGCCATAATTGCGGCCTCTGGAGCGACCAGAAAAACCGACAAAAATTTAGTATTTGGTCCATTTCATCCCCTAAATATTAACCGATCTTTTCCAAAAACAATAGGGGTCTTCATTGGCCAGAACCCATCCTACATGCAAAATTTCGTGAAGATTGGTCCATAACTGTGGCCTGTATCGTGTTTACAAATTATAATGGACAGACGGACGGACGGACGGACGGACGGACGGACGGACACACATGTCTAGATCGACTCAGCTAGTCGAGATATGACGATCGGTATACTTAAAGGTGGGTCTAGGACCAATATTTCGCGGCGTTACAAACATTTGGGGCTGCACAAAGCTATAATACCCTGACAACATAGTTGTGTAGGGTATAAAAATTGGCAATATTGCCCATATGTTCTTGATCAGAATGGTACTTCCAATACTCGTTGTTAGGGGTTGCAATTTGGTACTTTGGGTTCTTTATGTATAGCGAACATCAGTACCAAAAATTGTTAATATTGACCCACATTTCGGAGTGGCCTCCATATGGCAACGCGGTGTCAATTTCGTTATATAAGTAGCATCAAACATCGTTGTTATATCCTGAAATGTTAACTGATAAATATTCGCTTCCCTACAACAACAAAAAAAAAAAAAAAAGAAGAAAGAACAAGAAAAACGTGAGCGTGAGCAAATCGAAATGTACAGGAGTCAGAATGAAGTCCAGAAATTTTACCAACGAGTAAAACACCAAACCGAATGTTTTGGTGCAGGTACATCCTCCTGTTGAGATGAAGAAGAAAACCTGGTGACAGATACAGACAGCGTGTTGAGGATCTGGAAGGAGCATTTTGAAAAGCTTCTGGTATCAAATAGTGGCGTTGAAGAAGATACCCCAGAACCAATAAGAGATTATGGTATAGAGTGTATACCACTTAGCCAAGATGAGGTCATAAAAGCAATTAATCGGCTCAAGAACAACAAAGCAGCAGGAGCCGATGGGTTACCAGCATGGCTAGATGAATGCATGCCCAATGATTGGAACCTCAGCATCCTGAGTCCAGTGCACAAAAAAGGGGACAAGTCGATATGTTCCAACTATAGAGAATTAAGTCTCTTTCCCATCGCATATAAAGTGCTATCCAGTGTGCTGTGTGAACGACGGAAGCCAATGGTCAATGACATTATTGGACCATACCAATGCGTCTTCAGACCTGGCAAATGCACCACTGACCAGATTTTAACTCTGCGCCAAATCCTTGAAAAGACCCACGAAAAACACATCGACACATACACCTATTTGTCGACCATAAAGCCGCATTCGACAGCCCTATCCGTTCAGAGGTGTTTAAAGCCATGTCTGCGTTCGGCATTCCTGCAAAATTAATACGGCTATGCAGGATAACTTTAAGTGGCACAAGGTCAGCAGTTAAAGTAGGAAAGGACCTATCGGAGCCCTTCAATACCAAAAGAGTATTCAGACAAGGTGACAGTTTGTCGTGTGTTTTTTTAACATCCTGCTGGAAAAGAAAACATGCGAGACGCAACGGTGAACAGAAATGGCACTCTGTATACCAAACAACACATGTTACTCGCCTACGCCGATGACACCGATATAATGGGTCGAACATTGCGAGCGGTAACAGCCAGATATGAAGTAAACGGCGAGAAGACCAAGCTGATGGTATCAACACGCAAGATGCCCAGTAGACTCGGACCAACTGTGGAACTTGAGAACTACAGCTTCGAGGTAGTTAAAGACTTTATATACCTTGGTACCGCCATAAATAAAACGAATGACATCAGTTTTGAAATTCGAAGAAGGATTGTGATGGCCAACAGATGCTACTATGGTCTAAGTAAGCAGTTTAGAAACAAGGCCAACTCCAGCCAGACCAAACTCACATTTTACAAGACGCTGATACTACCCGTGCTATTATATGGAACAGAAGCATGGGTACTTGCGCAAGCAGATGAGGCAGTTCTTGGGGTGTTTGAAAGAAAAATTCTCCGAAAGATCTACGTATTGAGCTGCAGCCGTATTGAGTTGCAGCGAATACGGTGGCGAGGCCATGTTATGCGGATGAATGAGAATGCCCCAGCTCAAAGGGCATATAAAAACGAGCCTACTGATGGTTCCCGTAGAAGGGGAAGGCCACGAGTTAGATGGAAAAACCAAGTAGAAAACAACATCTTGGAACGTGGTCTTCCAAATTGGTGGATTTGCGCACAAGACCGACGCGCTTGGAAATCTTTTTTAAGCTCGGCTTATGGAACAACTGTTCTCTAACAAGTCAGCAAACAAGAACCATAACAACG
>NW_026878634.1:0-24129 GCF_032173495.1 Musca vetustissima | reverse complement strand
CTTTGTTATTACATCTACTTTAGACGTTGGTCTTGCTCGTTGTCTTTGGCGGTCTAAATAAGCACAACCATAATTTATGGGGAATTAGTATTATCTTGATTGGGCAAAGGCGAAAATATGTTAATAACGACATGTCAATAAAAGTGACAGCCCCAGCCATTGCTGGACATTATAAATGTTCAGGTTATATAATAATTTATACACAATTACAAGCTGATCATTTAAAAATCAATGTAATAATGTCAAAGGATGGAATTATGAACATGATTAATTAAATTGTAACATGGCTAATTAAAGCTATCTGCTGTGTGGTGGAATAAATGATGGCAATGATGACATGTTCCATAACGTAAATGGTATTTCAATTTATGAAAATATTTACAACAAAATAGTATACAGTGGAGTTCAGAATCTGGATTATTCTACATTACACCATAGGATGCAGGGCATAATTATTTGATCTTTTCGTTTAGGACACCTCGAAATATTCGCCATAAAGTATATATTCTTGATCAGGCTAAAATTCTATGCCAATTAGGCATTTCCGTCAGTCTGTTTGTTGAAATTGGGATATAGGTTGGGGAAAAAGAAATCCATTATGAAAATGTCGACAAAATCGGAGAAACGATCGACGTTAGCAGTAGTAACATCGGCCAGGAGCTAAAAGTCGACCATAAAACTGTTTTAAACCATTAACATAAAGCTGGATTAAAAAAGAAACACGATGTTTGGCTGCCTGCGAAGCCATGGCCAAACAGAAAGAGATAGACCCATTACTTAAAAGGATGGTGACTGGAGATGAGAAATGGATCACATACGATAACCCTGTGTAAACACGATAGTGGTCATAGAGCGGAGACGCACCTCAACTGGTGGCCAAACCAGGATTAACTTCCAGGAATGTTCTGCTATGCATTTGATGGGACTGGAATGGCATTATTTATAATTAGTTGCTTCCATGTGGTCAAAAGCTAAATTATGATCTCTCCTGTCAACAACTGGACCGACCAGAAACGGTCAGAATTGTGATCCACCAGGACAACACATCTACAGTGACTCGCCAAAAACTTCCAAAGCTTTGTTGTCAAGTTTTAATGCATCCAACATACAGTCCGAATTTGGCACCAAGCGAAATCGGGCGAAGCTATATATGGCAGCTATATCTAAATCTGAACCGATTTCCATGAAACTTTGCACACATCATTCTAGACTTAAATTAATACGCTATGCAAAATTTCGTGCAACTCTAAAGGCTTTGGTACACCATTTACCTTAAATCGGACGAAATATATATGGGGGCTATATCTAAATCTGAACCGATTTTTCCCAATTTCAATAGGGTTCGTCCTTGGGCCAAACAAATGAGCTGTGCCAAATTTCATCCAATTCGGATCATATTCGCTCACCAAAGTGGCTGTAATCTTGCATTACGGTTTCTGGGAACAAATCATTTTTATACCCTCCACCATAGTATGGAGGGTATATTAATTTTGTTTTTCCGTTTGTAACTCATCGAAATAATAATTTCCGACCCTATAAAGTATATATATTCTTGATCAGCGTAAAATTCTATGACGATATAGCCATGTAGGTCTGTCCGTCTGCCTGTCTGTTGTAATCACTCTAGCGTCTAAACGAATTGAGATAGATCGCCTAAATTTTGCATAGAGTCTTTTGTCTGCAGGCAGGGCAAGTTCGAAGATGGCCTTTATCGGTCCACGTTTAGGCATAGCACCCATATAAGGGTACCCCCAATTTTCGGTATTTTAAGGTTCTTGAGCGCGTTTTTCAAATTAATTCGCTGAAATTTGGTACATTGAGTTATTATTGGGTAGAAAATCTCGCCACTAAAAATTATAAATATGGGTCCATATTTTCGGATAGCCCTCATATAAGGGTACCCCCAATTTTGAGGTATTTTGGGGGGATTATCGCATTTTTCGACCGAATTCGCTGAAATTCGGTACTTTAAGTTCTTATTGGGTAGCAAATCTCTATACAAAAAATTTTATATATATGGGGTAGCCCCATATAAGGGTACACCCCTATTTTCGGTATTTTAGGGTTCTTGAGCGCGGTTTTTAACTGAATTCGCTGAAATTTGGTACATTGGGTTCTTATTGAGTACCAAATTTCCCCAATAACAATTCTAAATATAGGTCCACATTTTCTGGTAGCCCCCATATAAGGGAACCTCCCAATTTCCAGTATTTGGGGCGTTTTGACCGGATTTTTTCACCTAATTGGCTGTAATTTATTAATTTGAGTACTTATTGGGTAGCAAATCTCTCCACAAAAAATTATAAATATAGGTAGCCCCTATATAAGGGTACCCCCAATTTTCGATATTTTGATGTTCATGAGCGCGTTTTTCAACCGAATTCGCTGAAATTTGATATTTGGTAGTCGTAGATGGCAACAAATCTCCCATAGTCCCCATATAACCCCCTTTTTATATTAAAATAGTTATCTGATTTGTTCCGTGTGTTGGGGTTGGGTAGTCGTAACGGGGAATAGTAAATTTTTACCCTACAAGACAATTTAGCCATCTGTTGTAAGCATTCCGCTTTCTAAAGATATTGTGATAAACGAAAACTCAAACATCACGATAATGAAATATATCGGCAGACATTTAGCCATCTCCTCAATATAGTGATACCTTCTGAAGCAATGAATTGAGATAAACAATTAAAATATTGGGTTCAAATTGGCATATACCGGTCATTAATAAGGCATAACCCACATATAATAATATCCCCAAATATTCACTATTTCCTCCACTATGTAATCAATATTGGTCCCCCTTTAGGCATAGCCTTATATAACTTCGTAATCTAAATTATCAGTCCACTTTTTGGATCGTACAGATTTTAGGAAAAATCCCCTTTAAAAATTGCTCAAGTTTGTATTTTGTGTACATAATGGTTTATATAAATCGGTTTGTAGAATTAAAATTATCGGTATATGCCCACTTTTTGTATGTTCCCTATATTTTCATTGCATGTATCTGTCAATATAACTATGGTGTAGGGTATCCAAGGTTCGGCCCGGCCGAACTTAACGCTTTTTCACTTGTTTTTATTGGTCCAGGTTTTGACATATATCACTTTCGGGAATTCTATGATACATTGTATTGTGATCCAAGTTAACATATAGCATTAATATATAATTTCCATAATTGCGCTCGATTTCATATAATGGATTCCAGATATTTCTAATTATATCCGATTGTCACGACATTTTATCGCCTAAATATACATCACATATTTTACTTGATAAAAATCTAGGTGCTATGCTTAGAAAGTTGTTTTAATTGATCGATAAATAACTACAAAAGAAACAGTTTCAAAAATTTTTAAACAATTTTCCATAATCTATTTGCACTTTTAAATTCCAATCATTCATTAAATCATTATAACCATAAATCTTTAATCGAACAATTCCACAGTGCCGTTTATTTTAAAAACACAATGCACCATTTGGATAATTTCTCATAAAATGAACAACAACAACAACGACGCCAATATTAATTGATTTGTTGTTATTTTATTTTTGAAAAATCCACACAATAAATAAATCAAAACTCATTTAAAAAACATCAATGGAATTCTCCCAATCCATATGGATGGATATCCGCCGCTGAAAAAAAAAACGAGAACATGCTGAGTTTTTTTGTGTGGGAAATAAAATTGATTTTTAATGTGAAACATTCAGCGGCGATAGATGACCATCATATGTGTGGCATGACCATATGTTAATATTTATATATATGTTAGGATGCACTTATCTATATGAGTGAGTTGGAATCGAAACTATATTGGAAGTTGTAGATAAAGCTAAAGAGGAACTTGTGATTTTTAAAATGTTCGCGAGTTTGTATTTGAGATTTTTTTAGACCTGTTCCTCTTTCACGTCATTGAGAAATGTTTCTAAAGGCTTAATTAATATTATTAATAATTTTTAGCACAATTTTGTCCACAGGTAACGACATGTTTTAGAGCTTATCTATCTATCTATATATATAAAAATGAATTGCTGTTCGTTAGTCTCGCTAAAACTCGAAAACGGCTGAACGGATTTTTCTTAATTTAGTCTTGAAGTGTTCGTGGATCTTCTGGGAAGGTTTAAAGGGTGAGAAAATTTTGAAAATCGCGAAAAATTTGCAAAAAATATTTTGAAGCATATTTGCATTTCCGCGAATTTAGTATCGAGCTATATTGATAGCACCACGTCGTAGTTGTTATTTTGAGGTATTTTGGGCGAAAATTGGTAGCGTATCATTCCTTTAACCTACATTTGTCATTTATTGAAAACATTAAATTTTTTTATTGGATTGACATTGTACTGAAACATTTTTTGAGAGAATACAAAAAATAATTGAGAAGTATATTATTGAATGTACACGCGATCAGTGTATGTACAAGTTTTCCATAGAATACAGGTACATTTTGGGACTAATGCAAGGATGGAAAATCAGAAGACATTCTGAATCGAGTTCGTGGCCATTCAGGGTATTCGGATTCTAAGATCCATGCCCTAGATTAATTTGTTTGAAAATAATAATACGAACATGTTGTTATTTAAAGTAAATGAAATGTTGATATGCAACGGGAAATATAAAATCAGGTGGTTATATGCCTAATCGTTTTTCAATATATTTGAACTTATAAACAGAACACGTCGCATATATCCCATACCAAAAATGTGTATTACAGATAAAACTAATATACGAGATATTTTCTTTGCAAAAATCTATCATTAAATTCAGCTGTAAAGAGAAGAACCGACAAAAACCCAGCAATATTAGAAAAATAGCATAATATCTAATTTGATGGTTGTACCAAAACCTCCGTCCGATGTTACCTATTCGTATTGAACATACCAACTACCGATAACACTCAGGTTGGAAAACGGGAGTAAGAACCTTTAGATATAGTGCATAACTTCTGGGATGATGTTCTGCGATCCGTTGTGCTAAATTATAGCCAACTCTATGAGAAGATTAAGTCAATGTCTTTATAATACCGAAAGTGGGGCGAGACCTGTATGTATTGCTATATCAAAACTTGGACCTAAATATATCATTTTTCGCAGAAATGTGTCTCACCTCCAATATCCCGGAATGACATATTTTAGCTACTACAATGGGAATGGAGATATATACAAAATATGGAATGTTTATTGCTACCGTTATATGGGCGGTACCCCGAAATATGTGCCAATATTGATAATATTTGGTACGGATATTTTCTGCTCAATTACAATCCATTCTGTTGAAAAATCATCAAAACTTCTTATATTGCGAGGTACGGTTATATGGCTACCCTAAATAGTGAACCTAGGAGTAGTAGCAATGTATGTGCAAATTTCAGAGCACTATCTCAAATCGTGGAGGGTAGAAAAAGCTAACGTAATATTGGGATATCGTTATGTGAATTATACATCAAAAATATTGCTATGCAAGACAACGTTTGCCGGGTCCGCTAGTATTTAATAAATTTATAATTTTTGGATTACATATGTTAAGAGCCGAATATGGACGGCACACACCAAAAATATAAAAAATTAAAATTTTTGGTCAAGTTATACGCTTTTCAAAATATAGATGAGTGCAAAAGGTGTACAGTACCAATTATCGTACACAGTACAAATTATTTAAATCACTTCATATTCGGAATGTACGAATTGTACCCTACAAATTGTTGCTGAGTCTTGTAAAAAGGATCTAAAGAATAATTTAAAATAATAATTTTATCGTCGATATTTATTTTTGATATTTGACCTTTATTTTTTAGAAAGAGGGTACTGTATATCCCCATTGCAAGGATGTAGCGACACTAAATTTTATCATAACCTATTTATGTTAGTTACATTAAATTTCGGCACAGAAAATAGTTATTTAGTCATGGAAAAAAATTCAGGGCTTAAAGACTTAAAATCATGGTATAAATATAGAAGGTAGTCTCATTGGAGAATTTTATGATGGCAACCCGTTTTATACCCTTCACCACACTGTGGTACAGGGTCTTTGTGTATACGTTTGTAACAGGCAAAAGGAATCGAGATAGACCCATAGTTCCCTTTGAGAATATGCATAGAATCACTTTCTGAGTCGATTTATGCATGTCGGTCCGTCCGTCTGTTGGTGTTAAAGTGTAATTGAAGTACAGGTAGCATTTATAATCCGAAATGGACGAAGTTTGGCCCAAGGACGAACCCTATAGAAATTGGAAAAATCGGTCCAGATTTAGATATATCTCCCATATATATTTTTGTCCGATTTCATGTAAATGGTGCACCAAAGTCGCTATATATCTTTCGATTTGCACGATATTTGGCAAAACGAACTGAATTGAGCCTTGAATGATGTCTGCCGAGTTTCGTGAAAATCGGTCCAGATTTGGATATAGCTCCCATATATATTTTCGTCCGATTTCATGTAAATGGTGCACCAAAGTCGCTATATATCTTTCGATTTGCACGATATTTAGCAAAACGTACTGAATTGAGCCTTGAATGATGTCTGCCGATTTTCGTGAAAATCGGTTCAGATTTAGATATAGCTCCCATATATAAATATATATATATATATATATATAAATCGTCCGATTTAATGTCAAATGTGCACCAAAGTCCCTATATATCTTTCGATTTGCATGAAATTTGGCACAACGTACTGAATTGAGTCTAGAATGATGTCTGCCAAGTTTCGAGAAAATCGGCAAGGATATAGATATAGCTCCATTATATTGTTTCGTCCGATTTTGAGTAAATGGTGCTCCAAAATCCCTATATATGTTTCGATTTGCACGAAATTTGGCACAACGTTCTGAATTCAGCCTACAATTATGTCTGCCAAGTTTCGTGAAAATCGGTCCAGTTTTAGATATAGCTCCCATATATAGTTTCGTCCGATTTTATGTAAATGGTGTACCAAAGTCTCTATATATCTTTCGATTTGCACGAAATTTGACATAGCGTACTGAATTCGTATATGAAAAAAAGTGAATAGTTATATATATATATATATATATATGGGTTAATTTTTTAATCTGTCGTTGCAAACTGTTCATGATATTAACCTCCAAACTCTATTTTGGTGGAAGCTGTGTCTACTTTAATGTAAAAAAATGTGTAAAAACAGGTTGAGGCGAACCAGTTTTTTTATGTTCTCTATCGATTTGTGACTAAGCCACTCATTGCATGGCCTTCGTGTCAAAATAATACTAGAAGCCAACAAAATGGGGACTACGCCCCTTATGTATCATTTTTCAAAATTTTAACTGCATCTACCTTTAAATGATGCTGACATTTTGAAGCTCGATTTTGAGTGTTTTTTGAATTTTACTTCTAGCTTTAATACGCAAACACGAATTTATAAAAATCGATTATAAGATTATTGTAGTCGCGAATCTGCGTAATTTGATATGTATTTTGTGTATGTAGTATTCACAGCTTCAGAGTAATACTCATCCGAAGGTGCGAATTTTGTGCGATCAAATTTCTAAAAAACCTATTTTTCGGGCCAAATTTTTAGATCTGTCAACTGAATGATATGGGTACCCGCGATCAATAAGGTTTTTTACGTTTCGGATGATATAAAATCTTCTTCGTGAAAATCCATCTACTAGAACGGCGGGAACTGGCCTTCCAAAAACACGAAATTTGGCAAAAAATGTTTTTGAAAATATCGCGGATTTATTTGCGTTTTCTGTGTTCATTTCCACGTGATATAAAATCTTCAATAAATGACCTCATACGGATTTTGATCTTTTTCGAAAAGAGAACTTTAAAAACTTCAGCCGAAAGAGAGATGTACGCAATTTATCTCAAAAATAGATTTTGCTGGCACATCCATGGTTCTTAATGGACCACATTGAAATGGTATATATCGATGTATTTTTTTAGGGTGCACACCGAAATCGGATGCGCGTTAATGGCATATGGAGTTTTCGGAAATTATTCGCGTTTTACGATTTTTTGGGTACCTCAATGTAACGTGCGGCACATCTTAACCGTCAAATGAAATTTCGCAAAATATATATGGATGGGAAGATAAACTTCAGTACTTCCTGGAAACCGCATGCGCATCAAATGATTTTGAGAATTACGCGATTTACACGCAATTTAAAATGTATATTTCATAATATTATTTTATTTTATGATTTATTCCTATTTATAGAATTCTATGATTTATCGGATGGGTCTTGATATAATCCGCAAGGCGTATACTTATACACAAAAAGTGATTTCTATTATATATGTCAATTTTTCGGCGAAATTCGGGTAAAATAGCAGAATAACCCCAACATTTTTTTCTGAAATTTTTTGTATACAATTAAAAAAATAAATATGATGACATTATTTTTTCGAACCAAAAACAAATATTTTTCCTCAATATCTTGTTTTGTTGTCGCTGTAATTTACAAACCACTACACGGACTTGTGTGATTTTGATATCATTTGGTTCATCATGGTGTTTAGATTATGCAGATATTTTTAAATTAATTTTTAGGTTTGTGTATGCCATTAGTATAATGAAAATATTGATGTAATCTGCTATATTTTTTTATTTTTCTCATATTTCGCGAAGATGTGCAACTTTATCGCGATTATTATAATATATTCATATTCTTATTTTACGGAGGAAGATCTATATCAACGTTTTTGGTCATTATAATAAACGGCGTAGCCACAAAAACAAAAAAGCTGATTTTTTGAAAATGGAATATTAAAAAATTGGCAATATTGCCCATATATATATTTTCGTCCGAAGTGAATGGTGCATCAAACTCCTCATGTTTGACAGATTGACATGAAATTTTGTACAACGTACAAAATTTATCATAGAATAACGTAGTTGCGTTTTCTAGAAGTACAGACGTAGCCCAACGGATATCCTATTGATATTTCTTTGAAGTCGATTTACATATTGATCTACGTAGATTCACATTTAGCTAACTGTCACATATTTTAGTTCATTCACTTTCATGCTAATAGTCCTGTTTAGTATACCCTTAGTGGTGAAGGGTATCATATAGTTGGCCCCGTCCGACTTTACTACTTTCCTTACTGGTTAATATTGAATTCATTCTTTTGTACGTACGTTGCTACATATTGGTCCACTTTTTATGGTAGCCCCGAAGTGTCGTTACATGCCAATTTTTGGGAGTTTAGGCACATTGAAGCACGTTGACTATACTTTTTTATTTTCGATTCTCATTGAGTAGAACATCTCTCTACCAAATATCTTCTATATTGGACTAAATTTCCGTAGGACCGACCGAATTGGCTCTGTGGTTGTTTGCGGGTTCCCATCGGTTATACTGACCAATTTTCGGTATTTTGCAGAGAAACTCTGCAGGTTTTCCACTCCAGCAATAACTTCGTTATAACATAAACACGTCGTGATATGGTATTACTGAATCCTTTCAAGCTCCTTCTGGGTCTTCATTACCTAAAGAATTCAATAATTCCAGCACCCTCCCACCCAAAATGTTGTTGCACCAAACATTTGCCTACACTTTATCACATCTCGTGTTAATGCTAATTTTAGACACAAAATTCGTTATTTTTCCAAATCGCCAATATTTACAGTGACACTCTAATAAGTTCCCTCGTCTACAATCACACACACACACATGTTGATGCACTTTTTTGCATTAAGTTTCATATTTACGATTTGAGCTAAAACAAAACAACGAATTGTCATAAAAACATTTATCATTTATAAAAATAACAAAAACAAGAACTAAAGCCGCATCAGTACCCGACAGCATCAGTAGCAGCAACAGCAACAACAACATCAACTTTTCCAATAACAATAAATACCACATGTTTACATAACAGTATACATGTGTTATTTGGTAGCCCATACTTCAAGTTATATGGACTGGACCCCCACCCTGCCTTTTCTGGCCATTGCCAATGTTTATACGGATGTTCTCTTTACATATCCGCACAGTGCAATCAATATTCACGCAGACCGCATTGTATTGTAAACACGCGACATAAACTTCGTGGTACAATAAACATAAATGTTTGTACATACATGAGTATGTGTGCATGTACATATATAAATGAATTTCGTACATAGGTCTTTTATGTGTGACGGGTGGTTGTGTGAGCATAAATGTGGATCTATGGAATTGAGCATCCATATTTATATTTGAACATCTTTTTTTATTTTGAACTTGTTTCTGTTGCATTCGTAGAATAGTCGTTAAAATTGTATTCCAATACAATTTATCAATAGTTAAGTTTACAACGGTGTGGTGATTATAAATAGGACAGTCGCGATTTTTCCCCATCGTCCTATATGGAATACATACACAGACAAATATGCCAAAGGTGTTTGACCATACGGCACTGTTCAATGTGAAGGTACAATATTTAAGCAGAATCGTTTTTGAACCATGGCAAACACCTACTCCATTATCATATATTGGAGTAGGTAAGTTTGCAGACTTGAAAATCTAGTTATAACCGGTAAAGAAAGAAGTAAAGTCGGACTGGACCAAAAGATATTAAGGGACTTTGGTACACCATTTACCTTAAATCAGACGAAGATATATATGGGAGCTATATTTTTCACGAAACTTAACACACATCATACTAGACCTTATTCATTACGCTGGTACACCATTTACTTTAAACCGGACGAGCTATATCTAAATTCGTCCTTGGGCCAAACAATTGAGCTGTGCCAGACAATTTAACATGGACAGACAGACGGACGGATGGACAGACATGCATAAATCGACTCAGAAAGTATATTCTCAAAAGGGACCATGGGTCTATTTCGATTATTTTTGCTGTTACAAACATATGCACAAAGACATAATACCCTGTACCACAGTGTGGGGAAGGGTATAATTAGATTTATTTATTAGTGTGAAGGTCATTGAATACATATTTCAACGCTTAATAGTTTGAAGGTCCTTAGGAAAATATTCCTTAAACAATCCACGCATATTTCTCAAAAGGTCCCTTAAAAATCCAAACTCATTTGTCTGAAGATTCTTGAAAAAATATTCTTAAAAAATGCAACCTTTTTGTTAGAAGGTCCTTAAAAATGTCGCTAAAATCCACGCTTAGTCTGAAGTTCCTTGGAATATATTATTTAAAAAACCCAAGACTATTTTGTCCGGCGATCCTTGAAATATTTGATAAAATATTCCTTAATAAATTCACGCTTGGATTTTTAAAAAAATCCACGTATTTCCTCTGAAGTTCCCTAAAAATATATTGTATAAAGGACTAAAATTCCCAAAAGGACCTTGAAAAAATAGCCCTAAAAATCCACAAAAAAATTTAAACTTCTTTGTCTAAAGGTCCTTAAAACATATTTCCTAAAAATTTCACGCTATTTTTGTCTAAAATTCCTTGAAAAAGATAATATTTCTTTAATATCCACGTTTAGTTGCCTGAAGGTCCTTCAAAAATATTCCCCAAAAACATCCTTATTTTTGTGAAGGTCCATGTAAAAATATTCCTTCAAACAGTTACGTTTATTTGTCCAAAGGTTATTGAAAATATTCCATAAAAAATCCACGCTTTGCCTTGGAAAAATGTTCCTAAAGAAATAACTTTTATTTTTGTGAATGTCCTTGAAAAAATATTCCACAAAAAATCTAGGCATATATGTTTGAATGTCCTAGGGAAAATATTCCTAAAATTACTTTTATTTTTATGAAGGTCCTTGGAAAATTATTCCATAAATGCCCACCTTAATTTGTATGAAGATCCTTCAAAAAATATTCATTAAAAAATACACGTTTCTTTGTCTCAAGATCCTGAACAATATATTCTTTAAAAAATCCTTGAATATTTTCCTGTAGGACCCTAAAATAGATATTATTTAAAAAAATCCACACTCATTTTCCTGGAGGTCCTTGAAACACATCCCGTCCGATTTTATGTTAATGATGTACCAAACTCCAAGTCTTTGTCCGATTAGGACACAATTTTGCACAGGTGTCTGCGAAGTCTGAAGCCTGTTTAGTTTTGTTAAAATCGGTTCAGATTTAGATATAGTTCCCATATATAGTTTCGTACGATTTTTTTGTGAAAGATGCACCAAACTCCCAATATTTGTCCCATGGGGACAAAATTTTGCACAGCGTACTGAATTATGTCCAGATTGATGTATGAGAAGTTTTGTTAAAATCGGTTCAGATTTAGATATAGATCCCATATATAGTTTCATCCGATATTATGTGCATGATGCACCAAACCCCCAATTTTTGTCCGATTGGGACAAAATTTTGCACAGAGTACTGAATTAGGTCCAGACTGCTGTCGGTACAGATTTAGATATAGCGTATATAGTTTCGTTCGATTTTTTGTGAATGATACACCCAACTCCCAATATTTTTCGGAGTGAACAAAAATTTAGCATGGCGATTCCAATTGAGGAAAAAATGATGTCTGATTTGTTGAAATCGGTTCAGATTCTGATATAGGTCGCCCGATTTCATCTTAATGGTACTCGTAAGTTTTTATGTCTGTTCTATCTACCGAATATTGTAGATATTAACATCTATTTTATATACCTAAAGTGGTGAAGGGTATCATATAGTCGGCCCCGTTCGACTTTTGACATTTCCTTATTGGTTACAAATGAATTCAACAATTTGTGTTTGTATTTTCCTAACAGGTCACTGGGATCTAGAAAATAGTTTTTATCTTAATATGTCGAAATGATGTGCTAACTCGATTCATTATTACGAATAATATCATAAAAATCTGCATCCATATAATCGAAGCCAAAAAATAATCAACTTATTTTTCACTATTAATATTTGCTTCCCAAATCAATATTTATATATGTGCACATACACATATACTCCAATAGATTCCATAATTCCGAACTATGTGAAATATTTCTTTGGATACAACACCAGTGATGTTAATACGTTGTATGTTATTGCTTCCGTTGTGGACGATGAGGGTGATAACCATATGCAAACACATTTCCATCGAAGAGAATAAACAAAAGTTTCTTTCAGTAAAAAAAACTCTCTCACACAAAATGAACAACAACAAAAATATGACAAACAAATTAATAAAATGCTTCATTGGCGCAAAAAAAAACCACAAAGAACACCAAACCTGTCAATGCAATGTTCAATACCAGCGAAATGAACAAAATATTCCCGGCATGAATGCAAACCACCCTACAATAAGCCCATCCATGTTGACTGATTGTGTGAGCGTGTGGGCACGGACGGACAATATTGAAAATCCATTGATAGGAGTGAAAAAAAAGAAAGAGTTTATTGGATGGATGAGGTCTTCGTGAAAAACACACATGTATTTATGTATGTACGGATGTGTGTATATCGTGTTATGAAAATTCCCACCACACGGTCTATGACATGGTTCACTTGAGACAAGTGGAAATGTAATAAATCTTGGAATAAAAAAAATTGTGTGACAGCTCTTTTGGTTGTTATAATCATCGGGGCGATATTTAGGGAAGGAGGTTGTGTGTTCTACTTTGCTTTAAAGCATAAATACAGGTTCTCTCTCAAGATCATTTAAATATGGCTTATATATTAACTCTTATATTCAAATGTGATTATCGTAGACTCTTGTGATAGACCCACTTGTTCATATGTCAAATTATTTCTTTGGAGCTACAGATTTTGTCCAAATGGGGCAAATCCAGATTCGCAATTACCTATATTAACTTAACACATCACTCTAGACTTCCTTAAGTAGATAAGCCAAATTTAGTGCAAATCCAAGGATATAAAATGACTTTGGTTCACCATTTACATAAAATCGAATGGAAATATATATGGGAGCTATATCTAAATCTGAACCCATTTTTCTGAAACTTACCACTCAATATTCTAGGCTCCATTCATTACGCTATGCCAAATTTCGTGGAAATCGAAGGATATAAAGTGACTTTGGTGCACTGCAGTCGACTCCGCTTCACTGTAAGTCGCTTAACTGAAAAATATCGGATAAGTAAAATATATTTTCTGCACCATTACATTTTAGGTTAATTCCCCACAATTTACTCCGGATAAGTGAAACTTCGCATAACTGAAAATATCGGATAACTGAAAAAGCTTTTGGAGTCAAATATTGCCGTACATCATAAGAATGATAGATAATGACTGATTATTTTACATTGAGGAATAACATTTTCAAACCACACCCCAAGAAATATTTTTCTACTAATAGTGATTATTTCCGACGTATGGAACGTGTGTATCAAGTATATAAAAACTGAACGTTAAGTTCGTTCGGCCAAACATTTAAACCCATTTGGTAAATTCGATAGCAACGTTGAGGAGGTCGTCCACTTTTAATTACTAAAAGTGATTATTTAACCTTCAAGATGATAACCAAATTTTTAATAGGAACAATCAATCCTTCGAAGATGTATCATATTATAGACCCCATAATATTTAAGATAGATCTTAGGTTGCAACAGGCAGACGATGGACTTCGTTACAATCCCCGCTTTTTAATAATACGCATAAAAAATACAATTCATAATAAATATCGCGTAAGCAGTGAACATGTCAACCTGTTTTAATTTATATTTTTTGTAAAATTCGAAAGATACAAATTCGATATAGAATATGGATCATTAAAATTCCTAAAAATGAACATTTTTTCGCTTATGAGAAGTTTGGATAACTGAAATTATTTTCCGTTAATCGAACTCCGCTTAAGTGAAAACATCGGGTAAATGAAACAAACATCCAAATACTTTTCCGTTTCAGTAAAGCGGAGTCGACTGTATTTACTTAAAATCGGATGAAATTTTGCATGGGAGCAACATCTAAATCTGAACCGATTTTCACGTAATATAACACACATCTTTCCAGACTTTATTCAGTACGCTATGCTAAATTTCCAAATCGAAAGATACATACTGACTTTGGTGCACAATTTACATTAAATTAAACCAAAATATATAAGGGAGCTATATCTCAATCTAAACCGATTTTCCCGAAACTCGCTACTCATCATCCTAGACATAATTCTTTACGCTGTGCCAAAGTTCGTGCAAATCGAAGGATATATAGAGTCATTGGTGCACCATTTACATTAAATCGGAAAATATATATGGGGGCTATATCTAAATCTGAATCGATTTTCACGAAACTCAACACACATCATTCTAGCCTTAATTCAGTAGGCTATGCCAAATTTCATGCAAATCGAAATATATATAAGAATTTTCATGCTCCACTTACATTAAATCGGTCGAAAATATATATGGGAGCTATATCGAAATTTGAACCGATTTTTCTGAAACTTACCATACATCATTCTAGACCCAATTCAGTATGTTATGCCAAATTTCGTGCAAATCGAAGAATATATAGGGACTTTGGTGCACCATTTACCGTAAACCGGAGGAAAATATATATGGGAGCTATATCTAAATCTGAATCGATTTTTCCCAATTTCAATAGGGTTCGCACTTGGGCCAAATAAATAAGCTGTGCCAAATGCCAATTTTTCCTTAAACTTACCATACATACTCAATTCAGTACGCTATGTTAAATTTCGTGTAAATCGAAAGATTATTACTATTTACCTTAAATCGGACGAAAATATATATATGGGAGCTATATCTAAATCTGAACCGATTTTTCTGAAACTTTCCGTACATGATACAAGACTCTATTCAGTACGCTATGCCAAATTTCGTGCAAATCGAAGGATATATAGATACTTTGGTGCACCATTAAACCGGAGGAAAATATATATGGGAGCTATATCTAAATCTGAATCGATTTTCCCCAATTTGAATAGGGGTCGTCCTTGGGCCAAATAAATGAGTTGTGCCAAATGTCATCCAATTCGAATCAAAAATGCGAACTGTACTTTGTTTACAATTTAAAATTGGATTCTCAAACGGAACCATGTGTCTATCGCGTTTCCATGTGCACAAAGACATAATACCCTGTACCACAGTCCCAATAATATTTTATGGTTTTACAACAGAGACTAAAACATCCTTGAATAATGCAACTAAATATGAAAGTCATTTCGTTTTGGTTTTTGAGGCCAGAAGTAAAAGTCTGAGTTTAGAAAATTTTATATGAGAGATGTGCACGATTATGAATAGTCAAACAGACTGGTTATATGGAATAATAATAAATATTGTAATTATAATTAGTTATCGTAAATGGAATATATTTGTTTATTATTATTATTTTATTTATTTATTTTTTTGTAATTCTATATCCTTAATTAGTTGTTAAATGTTAAATTTTTTTTTATGACTTTAATGATTTGTACAACAACAATGCTCTTGCATTGTTTTTGTGCATTTTATTACAAATGCAACCACATACACACATGAACAGTGTGAAAACATGTGCACATGTATGTTATGCTTGTTCTACGAGTGAATGCTTCATCGAATGTGTGAACCAAAAATATTAATTACAATTTTATGATTTTATATTTTTTATGTTTTATCATGAATGTATTTATTTATTATTTTTTTTTTTTTGTATTTTTAAAATGTCTGTTCCAAACAATTTAGTACGAAATCGACTGTTACATGTTTATTTTTAATATTTTTGACAAAGTCATTGTATATTGTTCTTCGTTGTTTTTATTGATGTTGCAATTGTATTTACATAGTTTGTATTCTTTATTTCTTTTGCTTCTAAAATAAAACAAATATTCAAAAATTATTAAAGGTACATAAAATATTTTGATATCATAGAAATGTTAATATTTTAATGAAACTGATATCAACCTAATATAACGTTCCATTCTAGGGCGAATTTCGAAAATAACATTCAATATTTCAAAAATCATGCTACATTCATTTACTCTTGAGCGACGTGCATGGGTTTTATTCTCCACGCCAGTAACTTGTCCCAACTTCATGCATTTTTATACCCTTCACCCCACTGTGGTACAGGGTATTATGCCTTTGTGCATATTTTTGTAACAGGCAAAAGGAAACGAGATAGACACATGGTTGCTTTTGAGAATATGCATAGAATTAGTTTCTGAGTCGATTTAAACATGTCCATTTATTTTTGTGAACAACGTACAGGTATCATTTATGATACGATTTGGATGAAATTATTTGGCCCATGAACTTATTTGGCCCAAGGACGAACCCTATTAAAATTGGGAAAAATCGGTTCAGTTTAGATATAGCTCCCATATATTTTTCGTCCGATTTAATGTAAATGGTGCACCAAAGTCCATATATATCTTTCGATTGGCAAGAAATTTGGCACAGCGTAATGAATTAGGCCTAGAATGATGTATGCTGAGTTTCATTAAAATCGGTTCAGATTTAGTTATAGCTCCCATATATAGTTTCGTCCGATTTTATGTAAATGGTGCACCAAAGTCCCTATATATATTTCGATTTGCACGAAATTTGGCACAGCGCAATGAATGAAGTATAAAATGATGTGTGTTAAGTTAGCTCCCATATATATTTTCGTCCGATTTAATGTAAATGGTCCACCAAAGTCCCTATATATTTTTCGATTTGAACGAAATTTAGCATATCGTATTCAATTAAGTCTAGAATGATGTGTGCTAAGACGTCTGTTAGGATTCATCTGTTGAATATACCCAAAGTGGTGAAGGGTGTCATATAGTCGGCGCCGTCCGACTTTACTGCCAATGTAATAAATATATATGAAAGAAATTACATTAGTTATGTTTAAAATAATTATTGGAATGCAAAAAATTTGTTTAACTAAAGAAAACTTTCACAGATTCCGTTCATACAAATTTAAAACAAAAAACCGGACGATAGTCCAATATTTTAATGCATTACAGCGCTATTTCTGGATGGGTACAAATGTACCACGGTTATTGATCTACGTAGGTAATAACTTTAAAAAATTGTAAAAATTATATATATGGAAAATATTTATAATTTTTTCTTCGTTAATGTGTGAAAATACACCCGATTCCAATTCAATGCTCCTCCAAAGATGCTAAGTCTTTTCTATCAGGATATTGTATATACTAGATATCTGTTATGTACCTAAAGTGGTGAAGGGTTCGACTTTTTTTTAAATATTTTTGTTGGCTAGTGGCAACATTCTGACATTATAAATCTATGAAATCCATAATTAAGTTATAGCCATTTATTTGTTAGACAAAGGACTTTTCAATTATTCTGCTATCTGATGTTTAATCTATATCAAATTTATTCTAAAAATAACTAGTTGTGAACCATTTGACCAACATTTTCTATCCTTGGGAATAGATTCCTACGTATTATAATTTAAATATTTTTAAACATCTTTTATATTTACATACACACTCATATATGAGGTGTTCATTACCTTAAATTTTTATACCCTACACAACTATGTTGTCAGGGTATTATAGCTTTGTGCAGCCCCAAAAGTTTGTAACGCCGCGAAATATCGAAATACCGATCGTCATATCTCGACTAGCTGAGTCCGTCCGTCCGTCCGTCTGTCCATTATAATTTGTAAACATGATACAGGCCACAGTGATGGACCAATCTTCACGAAATTTTGCATGTCAGATGGGTTCTGGCCAATTGTTTTTGGAAAAGATCGGTGAATATTTAGGGGATGAAATGGACCAAAAACTTTATTTTTGTCGGGTTTTCTGGTCGTTCCAGAGGCCGCAATTATGACCCAAACACCGCGAATTTTTGCACGGAGAAGGGGATCGGGCCAAAGAATAAGCATGCCTGTTTTGATAAAGGCATGGTCAAATGGACCCTGACTTTTGTGTGAAAAATTACAAAATTTGTATTATATGGGGTATATATTTGCACCTGAAGGTCCTAGACCCGAAATGTCGATAGTATGTTCAAGAGGAGTGGTTGACCTTTAAATTGATATCAATTGTCGTATGTACTCGGATGCGGGACTTACACGTAAATACTTACAGGTGCTTACGTATTCATATATTATTTAGTAACCCATTACCACACTAGAGGGTGGAAATATAGCACTGATCGCTTTGAAATTTTCCATGAGGTTCAAGTAATGGTCACCGACAACGCCTATAATTTTCGGTGATAATCAGATAATAATTTTGGGATGAAGTGGACCGAAAACTTATTTTTTTGTGTTTTTTTTTTCGAGTCGATCTATAGGCCAAAATTGAAAGCCGAACATCACAGCACAACCCACGGTGAAGGGAATTTGGACAAGTGATTAGAAGGGCTGTACTGAATATTTGTAATATTTGTTAACCTCTAGTCGGTCAAGAGGGTGCAGATATCGCGAAATATTGCCCAAGCTCAGGATATAGAACCACAAAAAGTTATAGTTTCGTGGAAGTTGTGTAGGGTATCATATGGTCGGCCCCGTCCGACTATACTGCTCCTCTCACTGGTTTTAAATATTTAAGTGTCAAAAGCTTTGTTATGGTCATAACTGTTTATATAAAGGAATTTTAAAAACAACATACAATTTCATCGTCTCTTTTCTCCGTTTTTTGTTTTAGGGAGTTAATCGATATGTGCACTTAATATTCATATCCACTGTTAACTATTTTCATACATAAATTATTATCAATTTCATTTCCTTCACATCATTCCATTCTGAGCTCTGAGAATATTCTTTCGGTAATCGAATCATGCATCTCTCCTGCAAAGCCTTATTCAGTACAAATCGGTATTTACTCGCGTTCGGTTGTGTTTCTATTCAGTGGAGTTACATTTTGCTAATGAAGGTCAAATTCTGTCAAATAGTATTAAAAGTTATATATTTGTAATTATAACAATGTTATTTGTAATTATAATTTATGTTATTGAATGAACAAACTATCAAAATTATTTTGTTAAAATGAAGTGTTGTTTTCTTTTTAATTTTGTATCAAATTTGCAATTTATTTTGTGTTTTTATTACGTTTTCGTCAAATGTCGCTCAGTTTCGTTCAATTGTATTTTTGTCTAACACCGGTAAGTTGTTGTTGTTTTTGTCTCCCCAACTCTTGCACTCTTTTGTATTAGGTCTGCTCATAGCGTTCAATTTCCATTTCTCATTTATCAAGAGATTATCAAGAGATCACGTTAACTACAGACAGAGAGGGAGAGATAACTATATAATTAGATGTGAGAATAACACTATGAGAAGATTGTCAATTAAAAAATGGTTTTGAACAGAGTTGAACAAAACTAAACCGACAGTAAGTGAGAGGTAAATATCAAAAATGAACTGACCAAAAGAGAAAAACGAGATTGTGTGTTTAGCCCACTAATGCACAAAATAGTACGATAGCGGTGATTGCCAAACACGTTTTCTCTTTGTCTCTCTTTGCGTCAGCCATTTTTGTTGATGATCTCTCAGTTACGCTCTCACACACTTACTCTTAATTTAGTTCTGTTCAACTCTGGTTTAGCCATCACCGCTATTCATAGTTCGGCAGACTTGCACACCCGCTTTGTTGCGTTCTCTTAAGATTTTTTGATGTTAAAACAAAAATAAAACTTAATGAAAAATTATCCGCAATTTTTTTAATAAATTTATTTTTTTAACTTCCTGGGATGTTATTTATGTTTTAAAAGTATTAAATTAAATGAATTCCACAGAATAATTCTCGTTTTAATTTTCCCTTAAATATTTTTAAGAGAAATTTTGCCACCATTGCCGCTATTCTACTATTTTGTGCATTAGTGATGCAAATCACTCTGATTTAGATTCTAAATTTGAGGTGTGCAACGAAAAAATTACTAAAAGAGAAACCGCCATATGAAATGACTTACTTATACATGTAAACAAAGGCAACAGTTCCCATGGTTGATAGGGATATTCTAAATTGAGAGAGAGTACGTGTGGTTTGTTGTCACGAAAACGTAAAGGGCTGAGCCACACTGGTTTTGATGACTTTGTTTAACTTTTGAAACGTTTACTAATACGCAACTCCTCGAAATAAATGTTTCAAAAACAGTTCTCTATGTCTGGAAAACATGATAGATATTTTTAGCCGAATTTTCCCAATGAAGTGACTGAAATTTGAAATTTCTTGTTCTTGTCACTCCAGGTTCTTGAAATGTGAAGAATATATTAGTAGGAAATGTTTGATATAAATGTTAGGTAGAATTGTGTGTAATGTGGCGGCTATAGCAACATTTGCACTCATGAGTGGCTTTTGTTTGGCATTACGTGTTCTTGACGACGAAAAACGTATTTGCAGAAATGTTTCGATATAGGTCGATGTCTCGACGTCCCGGCTTCCTTTGTTGCTATTAGGAAGATTTTAGTCTTATTATTATTATTACTTTTTTATTTTTGAATCGAAGTGACTGCATTCTGAAATATCGACAGAATAATAAAATCTTTCCAGAATATTTTTTAAATATAGAGGAGGCGATGCAAATGTGGTATAGGTTGGTAATGTGGTATAGTCACTTTTTTGTAAACTGAAAATTTTAGAATAACTGAAACATGTTTTATAGTTTGCTGTTCTCATGTTCTCATTATTTAAATCACGTTGAGAATCAGTACCAAAAATTAAATTTTTCATAAAATTGACTTTTTTCGGTTGAAGTTTAAAAATAATTTTTTGTTTTACGAATGTAGTTTAATCGTTATTACTAAAGCATTAAAATAATTAGTGTGAACTAAAAATCAAATAATATGCGCGATAATAATCACCAATTTAGGAAAAAAAATAGATATTTCTTCAGTAAACACAATTGCAGTTAATGTGGTATACCTTGAGTCTGCATGAAAAAAAGCCAGCAATCGACAAAATCTATATAAAATTAAAATTCCACTCCACGTATCCGTTAGAAATCTTAACAGACATAAATCTCGAGATAATTCGCATTCATTACAAACAATAAATTATATAAGATATCATTTGGGAGTTAAAATTATACTATACCACCATAACATCATGTGGTATTCCACATTACCTGCACTTTTTATACCCTTCACCACACTGTGGTACAGGGTATTATGTCTTTGTGCATATGTTTGTAACAGGCAAAAATAATCGAGATAGACCCATGGTTCCTTTTGAGAATATGCATAGAATCACTTTCTGAGTCGATTTACGCATGACCGTCTGTCCGTCCATGTATTTTTGTGAGGCATATCTCCCATATAAGGGTACCCCCCAATTTTCGGTATTTTGAGGTTCTTGAGCGCGTTTTTTAATTGAATTCGCTGAAATTTGGTACTTTGGGTTCTTATTGGGTAGTAAACCTCCCTACCAACAATTTTAAATAAAGGTCTATTTTTTCGGATATCCCCCATATAACAGTACTCCCAATTTTCGGTATTTTGGGGGTTTTGATCTCATTTTTCGACCGAATTCGCTGCAATTTGGTACTTTGAGTTATTATTGGGTAGCAAATCTCACTACCAAAAATTATAAATAAAGGTCCATTTTTTCGGAGAGCACCCATATAAGGGTACCCCCAATTTTCGGTATTTTCGGGTTCTTGGGCTCGTTTTATAACGGAATTCTCTGAAATTTTGTACATTGGGTTCTTATTGGGTACCAAATTACTCCACTAAAAATTATAAATATAGATCCAGTTTTTCTGGTAGTCCCATATAACGGTACCCCCAAATTTTTGGTATTTTGGGGGTTCTGATCGTATTTTTCGACCGAATTGACTGTAATTTAGTACGTCGAGTTCTTATTAGGTAGCAAATATCTCCACTATAAATTATAAATATTGGTATTTTTTTTTGGTAGCCCCCATATAAGGGTACCCCTCAATTTTCGGTATTTTGAGGTTCTTGAACCAAATTCTTTTTATACCCTTCACCACACTGTGGTACAGGGTATTATGTCTTTGTGCATATGTTTGTAACAGGCAAAAGGAAACGACATAGAAACATGGTTACTTTTGAGAATATGCATATGCGATTTAAGCACGAAATTTGGCACAGCGTAACAAATTAGGTCTAGAATGATGTGTGTTAAGTTTCCTGAAAATTGGTTCAGATTTTGATATATCTATATATATAAAAATGAATTGCTGTTCGTTAGTCTCGCTAAAACTCGAGAACGGCTGAACGGATTTTTCTTATCTTAGTCTTGAAATATTCGTGGAGCTTCAGGGAAGGTTTAAAGGTGAGAAATAATCGAAACCGCGAAAAATTTGCAAAAAAATATTATGAAGCATTGTCAATTTTTTTGAAATTTTCAAAGTATGTAAATATTTTATTTTTTCAATTGGTTTGTCATTGTATTGAAAATATTTTAGGTGAGAATACAAAAAAAATTGGGAAAAATTCAGAAGGATATAGCTCCCATATATATTTTCGTTCGATTTAATGCAAATGGTGTACCAATGTCCCTATATATCGTTCGATTTGCACGACATTTGGCATAGCGTAATGAATTGATACTAGAATGATGTGTGCAAAGTTTCGTGACATTCGGTTCAGATTTAGATATAGCTCCCATATATATTTTCATCCGATTTAAGGTAATTGGTGCACCAAAATCTCTAAAAATCACATGAGAAAATGCCGTCATAGCGTACATAATTAAGGCTATCTGAAAACTTGTGACCAATATTGATAATTTTTGCTAAAGAGATAGCTCCCCAAATATTTTCGTCCGAATATTTATGCGTTGGTCAAACCTCCAACGTCATCGAATATCTGATTTGGACGTATTTTGGTATAGGGTCTATTTAAGCTTTCGTGAATATGTTGTACATTTTCAACAAAATATAAAATTACTGCGAAATACGAATGGCACAACGGTAAAACCAGATGTAATATAAATTAGACGGGGCAAGTATATGATACCCTTCAATCTTTCAGATATATTCTACATACATATGTCTCCTAACAGACGTCACCTTTTATGCGTTTTTGGAACCTATGCTAAATTTCATTTCATTCGGGAAAGTTTAGAGTCGTTTGAGTACAATGGGACTAATTTAAGTAAATCGATGTAGAGCAAACTTGATACACGCTATTCGGTAGGCCGCATCTGACACCCGTTTGAAATATATATGGAAGCATCTGCGCTAATTTTAACAACACGTAATAACGTCATTCAAGATTCAATTTGATACGTAGTGCAAAATTTTGTGTCGAGCTATATCTAAATATGAACCGATTTCAACGTAACTTGCCAGAAATTAATGTATATTAACTTCAGTACATTGTACAAAATTTTGTGTCAATCGTACAAACTTTA
>NW_026878633.1:0-23763 GCF_032173495.1 Musca vetustissima | reverse complement strand
TATTTTAAACGGCTGACTCATCCAATTGGCTTTATTACAAAAGTCACCCGATTTGCCTTCATGAGTTTTAATGGAATAAATATATGTTGCCACTTTATTTGTAATAGAAAATTTTGCGCGCGCGCGATGTTGTGTGGTGATATGTACTGAGAAAGCAATAGAGTTTTGAAATCTATATTCCAGGGAAATTATGTAAGTCTGTGTGACTGACTGAGACATTTTCATTGTCTTATAGCTAAAGTAAACGTCATGTCTGCATGATGCTACGTACAACAACATCACGACTACCAAACCCAACATAATCTAAAAGTTTCCCACATCCTTCCTCTTGCCGCTTATCTTTGTTGCCGTCACAATAGACGACTTGTTGGCTGCCATAATTTAGCTGAGAATGGCTGTTTACTAAGTCATTCTGGTTAAATTTGCATGTTGATGAAGAAGGGGTGTGGTGCGGTGGGTGGTTTTGGTCACATCCGAAGATTTCATGGTTTAAATGGAGCTAAGTTCCAAGGAAGAAATTCTTGAACTACTTTAAAGTTGTGTGAAACGTTGAAGGCTACACTGTGGAGCTTAGTTGGCAAATTAATTTTATGCTAATGATAGGACAAAGATTGTTCAATGTTTTTAAGTGGCCTTAAGCAAATGCTGTTGGCGTTGAAGGAGCTAGTAGTTAGTATGGCGTCGGAACTAAACAACTAAAAATAATAGTATAGAAAAGTATTGTATAATTGCGTTTGTCATAGCGAAATAAATCTTTAAGTCATATTTGTTTGTATAGAATTAATCATAGAGCATTTAAAGGTGTTGCCTTGATGAAAAACCTTGCGTACCGGTGGCAGACTTGGTATGGTTCTCCTACAACAGAGTCTCTCGTTGCCCAGGAATTTTAACTTGACATGCAGAAATAGAAATAACGACATTGAGTGTCATGTAAAAGGCTGTACATCGGATGACTTTAGAAAGTTTTTCCTTGGTAGACCCAATAAAACGCAACATTTATAACATCGGTATTTTGGGAGCACCTCTTTCAACGAAATTTGCTATATTTTGGATTTTGTAGTTGGATTCTCTTTGCTTAGAAAATCTCCATACAAAACTAGTAATTATTGGCCCAACAAAATGGTAACCCACATTATTCGGCATTTGATGGGGTTTGAATACGTGTTTCAACCGAATTGGCTCTGATTTGATTTCAGGTTCCCACGGGGTGTGATGTCGCTGTAATTTTATATCAAAGGTTATTGAAGGCTGACATACTTATCTAAAGACAATTATCAATATAGGTTCATGTTTTGGGTTTTTTCTCATGGAAGTGGCTATGACTTGAAATATATTTTGAAAATATATATGATTCTAAATAGTCCCCATATAAGTGTCCCGTTTCATTTTCGGTGTTTTGGAAGTTCGTCAAGGCATATGAGTGATGCGACAAAAATTTATATTTAGCATAAGTTGCTGAAAGGTATGTGTATGTTCCATCGAAGGCATCAAATTGTTAGGATACATATGAAGGGTATCATATAATCGGACTACTTTATATAATCGGACTACTACTTTCCTTACTGGTTGTAAATTTGCATATTTGAAAGTATGTTTTTATTTTTTTGAACAAAGTTTTCGATGAGTATATATATATACGCTTTATTATTGGCATGTATGCACCCCTGATTTTCACGAACTAATACGAATGTGTCTGTATCAACGAACTATTGAACTACTGAACTAAAAGAACGAACTTGGTCATTCAGGAGAGCTGAACTAAAACGAGCTATCTTTTACATTTTTACATTATACTCTATATTATACATTTTACTCTATATTATACACTCCCTAAAGCGTACCGTAATTTGGTATTCCAGGTTGTTGGTGGATCAAAAACTTTTTTGCCGGCAAATGTGGACAAATTTTGGCATGGCCCTATATAAGACAACTTCTTCAACAGAATTTTCTACAATTTGATATTTCGGGTACTTAGAGAGTAAAAAACGTAATTACGAAAATGTTTCGATATATATCAACATTTTTAGGTATATTGTTTACTCCATGCTTCGTTATAAGCACATTGAAAATCCGAATAAAAATAACAAAATAAAAAGCTATTATATAGTTTTTCTTTATTATTGTACATTTTTTTTTATAATTTTTGAATGATAGCAAAAAATGTCGGAAATAGCATCAAATTTTAGAATAAGTTTGGAATTGTTTGAATTGGTCACCTTTGGCACGAATTATCGCCTCCAAACGGCCAAAGAAACCGTCACACGCTACCCGAATGTTGCTCTGAGGTATTTTGGCCCATTCCCGGCGAAGCGGTTGTTTGAGGTTGTCGACACTTTGGTATTTTTTAGTGGCCACCATGTTTTCCAAAATACTCCATACACAATAGTCCAACGGACTGTTATCCCGAGATTTTTGTGACCATTTTGTGCTGGAAATGAAGCGAGGAACCTCAGTTTGTAACCATACTTGGGTGGCGCGTGCTGAGTCCTGTTGAGAATGTCCAAGGTTTGCGGCCAAAATGTTTGCGTACCCAAGGCTAGAATATTTTCGCGATATCATTCGGCATTTATTCTGATGTTACGGTCTATTAATACGAGCTGAGAGTGACCATCGTTTGTTATGTCGGCCCACACCATCACTGTGGCCTGCTGGACAACGAATGTTTTCTCATCGGAGAAAACCAAATTCGGCAGATCACCGGTGTCGGCCAAGCGAAGAAACTCTTTAGCTATTTTGATTCTATTTTCATTCTGTTGCGGTGTAAGTTCTTGCACTTTTTGGAATTTTAATGGCTTTACCCCGAGCTCATTTTACAATATTTCCGATATGTCCAGCTCAAGAGCAATTTTTCCTCCACTGCGACACGGGTTTCGATCAAGTCGCTTCTCTACTTTTTGAACCATTTATGCTGATGTTGCAGTTTTCTTCCGTCCACTTCCTACGCTACCAGTATCACGGTAACGAGCGATGGTACGAGACACAAGAGATTTATTCACATTTAAATGCTGGAGTGCTCTAACGATAGTCACTTGTGGTTTTCCAGCCAAATATAAAGAAATCACACTCTGTTGCTTGAATTCCATCACGAATATTTTTTTTCTGGAAAATTCTCAGCAAAATGCTGTCACTGGAATAATTTCAACAGCTGTAGGATGAATGGCTTAGAAATGACAGCAGTCCGAAGTTGGTTGCAATTTTTGCATCACACCCTGTATGGCGTATAAGGTAGTTGAATTATCTTCTTGCAGTAGTTTATGGCCTGCGATCAGAAAATGTTGACTTAACTTATGGCAGCTGTCAACTAAAGTTAATTAATACCTGGAATTAGTGTGGGTTCGACTATTTACATTAGTCACGAATTACCTGTTTGTAACCCAAATAAAAATGGTTTAAAGTGATATTCGGATAATGCCCGCGAGAAAGGCTGGGGAAATCTTAACATTGGATTTCCCCGTATATTAAAGGTTTGTAAAATTTAGCTTAAAACTGCATAATACCGTTAGTTACTGTAGCGTTAGATTGTCAATTAACTGTAAGAAAGGTTTGCAGTTACCAGGAATAAGAATAAGGTTTATTGGGGCAATATAAAACCAGTAAGGAAAGTAGTAAGTCGGATGGGGCCGACTATTCAACCTATACTAAATTTTTCATTTGGTCAGATATAGAGTTGATTCTAACAATGAGACAAAATTACGTAAATCAATTTTAAGCAAATATAAATCGGACAACCGTTGATTATTTTGATAAATATCTGATAATCATGAGGAGTTTGGTGTACCATTTAGTTAAAATCCGTCGAAAATAAATATAAAAGCTATACAAAATATAAACGGATTTCATAGATAAATGTCACAGATTATGTTATACTAATTTCGGTATGTTCTGCGCATATCGGTCACATTTTGAGTTCTTGGTGCATCATTTGCTTCAAATCGGGAGAAAATAAACATCGAAGCTCTATCCAAATCTGAACCAATTTCAACAAAGTACATTGTGCATAATTTTTTAGCAAACGACCTTTTACTTAAAATCAGACGAAACTATATAGGAGCTATATTTATATCTGAGCCAATAGTAACTTCAGTACTTTGTGCAAAATTTTGTGGCAATCGGACAAACTTTGGGTCTTTAGTATATATGCGCAATTTAGGAAACTTAGCCCCTTCCAAAGGCCAAAAAAGTAAATCCATAATATGGTAATTTTTACTATGAAATGTGTAACTGACATAGAATTTTTAAACGTATAGCATTATTGCTGTGAAAATAACATCCTTAAGGGTCCACGGTAATATATATACTGAATATTTTTCAAAAGAACATCCACTAATAATTCGCTTTAGCTTATTAACATGCAAATCAATGGATCCCGAATACACTCCAAGTCCGTATAAGAGCAGCGACATTAACAGAGCATTTGCCAGTATTAACTTTACACGTTGCGTTAAATATAAATTTGATACAAAAATTCTACGCAAAGTGTTGCAATCTTTCCCCGCTAAAACAGTTGCTGTACAACAATAATTTTGCGCTGATCTAGGAATATATTGAATGATGAGGGATTATGATTATTAGAACAAAATCCCAAAGCATTTGGTTTGAAAAAAATTACATGAAAATAATGCACAGAACGCAGTACATAAAACGACTTAGATGGATGTTTTTGTTATCAGTAATAGGATCAGCGAATAAAAATTAAAGGTATATCTAAATTTATTATATCCCAGTCTCCGACTTTTAACGTGCCTTCTAGATGATCAAACGATTTATAATTAAAATTCACAATATTCACTTCGGTGTTTTTAAGCCAAATAACATTTTTTCCAAAGTAAATATGTTTTCACAAACTGAAAATAAAACCAGTAAGGAAAGTAGTAAAGTCGGACGGGGCCGACTATATGATACCCTTCACCACTATGGGTATATTAAACAGGACTCTTAACATGAAATTGGATGAAATACAATATGTGATATTTATCTAAATGTGAATCTATCTAGATCTATCCATAAAGTATGTAAATCGACTTCAAACAAATATAAAAATATAAATAGGTCATCCGATGGGCTATGTCTGTACTTCTAGAAAACACAACTACTTTGATGTCAATCTGACTAACATGAGGAGTTTGATGCCCAATTTACTTGGAATTGGTGCACCATTTACATGAAATCGGACGAAACTATATGTGGGAGCTATATAGAAATCTGGACCGATTTTCTCGAAACTTGACAGACATCACTCTAGGCTTAATTCAGTACGATATGCTAAATTTCGTGCAAATCGAAAGATATATAGGGACTTTGGGGCACCATTTACATGAAATCGGACGAAACTATATATGGGAGCTCTATGTAAATCTGAACCGATTTTCTTGAAACTTGGCAGACATCACTCTAGGCTCAATTCAGTACGTTATGCCAAATTTCGTGCAAATCGAAGGATATATAGGGTCTTTGGTGCATACATGAAATCGAACGAAACTATATATATATGGGACCTGTATCTAATCTGGACCGATTTTCACGAAACTTGGCAGACATCATTCTAGACTCAATTTAGTACGTTATGCCAAATTTCGTGCAAATCGCAAGATATATGTGGTGCACCATTTACATGAAATCGAACGAAACTATATATGGGAGCTATATCTAAATCTGGAACATTGACATGAAATTTAACGAATTTAAATATGTGAAATTTAACTATATCTAAACCGACTAACATCAATCCCTACACATGTCATTCTGCAACGTATGCTTAATTTTGTAAATCGATTTAAAGCAAACTTGACACACGCTATTTGGTATATTGGTCAGTTTAAAATTTAATCTCAATCAGACATCCATTGATTACATGGTGTAAATTTACCATGAACCGAATTCAAGGAAAGTTACCAGAGATTAATTTATATCGGACGAACATATATATGGAAGCTACATATAAATCTGAACGATTTTCACGAAACTTTGCTAGACTATTCTAGACTTAATTCGTACGCTATGCAAATCGAATGATTTTCAGTGCACCATTTAAATAAAATCTGTCGAAAATATATATGGGAGCTGTATCTAAATCTGAACCGATTTTCACGAAACTTAGCATACATCATTCTTGACCTAATTTAGTAGGCTGTACCAAATTTCGTGCAAATCGAAAGATATATAGAGACTCTTTACATTAAATCGGACAACAATATATATGGGAGCTATATCTAAATCTGAACCGATTTTTATGAAACTTAGCGCAATTATTCAAATTCAGTACGCTATGCCAAAATCTATCTAAATCTGAATCGTTTTTCACGAAACTTAGTACACATCATTCTACGCTATGCCACAATGCATGCAAATGGAATGAAATATAGCGATTTTGTTGTGCCAATTATAGAGGCTTTAGTGCACCATTTACATAAAATCGTACGAAAATATATATGGGAGCTATATCTAAATCTGAACCGATTTTCACGAAACTTTGCACACATTATTCTAGACTTAATTCAGTCCGCTTTGCCAAAATCGAATGATTTTCAGGGGTTTGGTGCACCATTTATCTAAAATCGGGCGAAACTATATATGGGAGCTATATCTAAATCTGTACCGATTTTCACGAAACATAGCATACAATATTCTTGACCTAATTCACTATTCTATACCAAATTTCGTGCAAATCGAAAGATATATAGGGACTATTTACATTAAATCGGACACAAATATATATATATATATATATATATATATGTGGGAGCTATATCGAAATCTGAACCTATTTTCATGAAACTTAGCACAATCATTCTAGACTTAATTCAGTACGCTATGCCAAAATTCATGCAAATCGAATGATATATAGCGACTTTGGTGTACCAATTACCTAAAATCGGGCGGAACTATATATGGGAGCTATATCTAAATCTGAACCGATTTTCATGAAACTTAGCACACATTATTCTTGACCTAATTTAGTAGGCTATACCAAAAAATTTCTTGCAAATCGAAAGATATATAGGGACCATTTCATGCACAAATCGACTCAGAAAGTTATTTTATGCTTATTCTCAAAAGGAACCATGGGTCTATCTCGATTTCTTTTGCCTGTTACAAACATATGCACAAAGTCATAATACCCTGAAACACAGTTTGGTGAAGGGTATAAAGAGGACAAATGTATGTACAGTACTAATTTGTGTATACAGTCCAAATTATTTAAATCGCTTCGTGCTCAAATTTTACGAATTATGTCATCAGTAATGTGTACAGTACTAATTTGTGTATACAGTCCAAATTATTTAAATCGCTTCGTGCTCGAATTGTACGAACTCTGTCATCAGTATCATCTTTTTGATTCAGATACTTCCACCTTTATCATTTTCATAACAACAAATTGGGAATTGGCAACACCTACATAAAGGTGGTTTATGAACTTAGTAAACATCTGTGGTTTGTATATTTACTAACAGTTTGCTATAATTGTCAATTCCAATTCTTTGGCCAATTCTGATCTAAAAAGGGGGCAATTTGTATGGGGGCTACTGTTTCCCCTGCCCCCATCAAAAAATTAAGTACCCTATGTTACCACAAATGTACTCAAAAATCGACTGTGAAAATTTCATGAAAATCCGTTCAGTAGTTTAGGAGTCTATAGCTAACACTGATCAAACAAAACAAACTAGATTGAAACAAACAAACAAACAGAAATTGATTTTTGGGTAGTCGTTAATTACTTAGCCGTAATGGTAAATCATATAGAAATATGCACACGTTCCCAAATGTAATCATGATCTAACAAATTACTTTCAGGGCACCTAACTTTAAGATTGACCACTTTCAAGATACTAAATTACTTTCAGCTTTATCGATAAAACCCTCATTATGTTATCATTGTAGAATATGAATTCAGTGGAAGCAGCAGTATTGTGAATCAATATTGAATAGTTTTTTTTTTTTTAATAAGGAGGCTCCATTCGCAATACATAACCTCAATCGATTTGTATACCCTCAATATTCTTTTAATCACATTTTAAATGCAATATCAGGAGAATGTAATATGTGTAGCAAAGCTGCATTAAATTCGAGTATAGGGTCAGTACGGCAACTACTTCGGCATTTATTCTGATGTTACGGTCTATTAATACGAGCTGAGAGTGACCATCGTTTGTTATGTTGGCCCACACCATCACTGTGGCCTGCTGGACAACGAATGTTTTCTCATCGGAGAAAACCAAATTCGGCAGATCACCGGTGTCGGCCAAGCGAAGAAACTCTTTAGCTATTTTGATTCTATTTTCATTCTGTTGCGGTGTAAGTTCTTGCACTTTTTGGAATTTTAATGGCTTTACCCCGAGCTCATTTTACAATATTTCCGATATGTCCAGCTCAAGAGCAATTTTTCCTCCACTGCGACACGGGTTTCGATCAAGTCGCTTCTCTACTTTTTGAACCATTTATGCTGATGTTGCAGTTTTCTTCCGTCCACTTCCTACGCTACCAGTATCACGGTAACGAGCGATGGTACGAGACACAAGAGATTTATTCACATTTAAATGCTGGAGTGCTCTAACGAGAGTCACTTGTGGTTTTCCAGCCAAATATAAAGAAATCACACTCTGTTGCTTGAATTCCATCACGAATATTTTTTTTCTGGAAAATTCTCAGCAAAATGCTGTCACTGGAATAATTTCAACAGCTGTAGGATGAATGGCTTAGAAATGACAGCAGTCCGAAGTTGGTTGCAATTTTTGCATCACACCCTGTATGGCGCATAAGGTAGTTGAATTATCTTCTTGCAGTAGTTTATGGCCTGCGATCAGAAAATGTTGACTTAACTTATGGCAGCTGTCAACTAAAGTTAATTAATACCTGGAATTAGTGTGGGTTCAACTATTTACATTAGTCACGAATTACCTGTTTGTAACCCAAATAAAAATGGTTTAAAGTGATATTCGGATAATGCCCGCGAGAAAGGCTGGGGAAATCTTAACATTGGATTTCCCCGTATATTAAAGGTTTGTAAAATTTAGCTTAAAACTGCATAATACCGTTAGTTACTGTAGCGTTAGATTGTCAATTAACTGTAAGAAAGGTTTGCAGTTACCAGGAATAAGAATAAGGTTTATTGGGGCAATATAAAACCAGTAAGGAAAGTAGTAAGTCGGATGGGGCCGACTATTCAACCTATACTAAATTTTTCATTTGGTCAGATATAGAGTTGATTCTAACAATGAGACAAAATTACGTAAATCAATTTTAAGCAAATATAAATCGGACAACCGTTGATTATTTTGATAAATATCTGATAATCATGAGGAGTTTGGTGTACCATTTAGTTAAAATCCGTCGAAAATAAATATAAAAGCTATACAAAATATAAACGGATTTCATAGATAAATGTCACAGATTATGTTATACTAATTTCGGTATGTTCTGCGCATATCGGTCACATTTTGAGTTCTTGGTGCATCATTTGCTTCAAATCGGGAGAAAATAAACATCGAAGCTCTATCCAAATCTGAACCAATTTCAACAAAGTACATTGTGCATAATTTTTTAGCAAACGACCTTTTACTTAAAATCAGACGAAACTATATAGGAGCTATATTTATATCTGAGCCAATAGTAACTTCAGTACTTTGTGCAAAATTTTGTGGCAATCGGACAAACTTTGGGTCTTTAGTGCGCAATTTACATATAATCGGAAGCAAATATATAGGAGCTATATCTTAATCTTAACCGATTTTTATGAAACTTAGCACACGTAATTTTAGATTTTATTCAGTATGCCCATATCGAATGAAATATAGGGAATTTGGGCCAACATTTACATTAAATCGGAAGATATATATGGGAGTTATATCTAAATCTGACCCGATTTTCAGGAAACTTATCACACATCATTCTAGATTTAATTCAGTACGCTGTGCTAAATTTCGAGCAAATCGAAGTTTATATAGGGACTTTGGTGCACTATTTACCTAAAATCGGATGACAATATATATTGGAGCTATAATCTATCTATCTATAATCTAAATCTGAACCAATTTTTACGAAACTTAGCACACATCACTCTAGACTTAATTTATTGCGCTATGCCAAATTTCGTGAAAATCGAAAAAATATAGATACTTTGGTGCATCATTATTGGACGAAAAAAAATATGGGAACTATATCTAAATCTAAACCGAGTTTTCCCAATTACTATAGGGTTCGGCATTGGGCCAGATAAATAAAATGTGCCAAATTGCATCCACTTCGGATTAAAAATGTGACCTTTACTTTGTTTACAATTTAACATGGACATTCGAATCTATGAGTTATCCTGTAGGAGGTGCAGTAAAGTCGTACGGAGCCGAATATATTATATGATTCACCGCTTTGGGTATATACAAGAAATGCTCACATGTACATAACATCTTTGGAGGATCATTAAAATGGAATCGGATGAAATAGAATTTGTGATCTACATAGATATTTGAATCAATAAAAAGCCATGTAAATATCATTCTGAAATCTTTGAAAAAATCAATATATATATATATAGATATATAAATAGGTTTGTTCGATTCCAGAATAGGTCACCGAAGTCACAATATTTGACTGATTGAGAAAACATTTTGCAGAGCGTATTAACTTCAGTGCAGATTGACGCATGTGAATTTTTGTTAAAATCGTCAAACTCCAAAGGTTTGTCTGATTGAGACAAAAATTTGCATACCGCTCAATTCACTGAATCTAGAATAACGTACATTGTAATTAGGTCTGTTGGAATTTGCCATACAACTCCGATCCCAGAAATTTGGCTCAAGAACGAACCCTTTTGAAATTGGTGAAAATAGGATCAGTTTTAAAAATAGCTCCTATATTTATTGTGTGGAAAGATTTTTTTCTGCGATACGAATTTATACAATGTTACATTTTAAACTGCATTTATTATTAAATCAATTTTGAAAATTGTTTGTTTATTATTACATATCAGTATCTGATATTTATATATACAAATATTTTTTAAACTATAGGTATATCTAAATGTTAACTAATTTTGTTACAACTCAGTTTCCTCCAAAGCCGATGTAACAAGGTCCATTTGTTTTTTAGACATTGTTTTTGAGGTGTAGGTTTTATTTAAATCGATTTCGTCTGAGGAATCCAGGACATCATAGAACTCATCGCCGCTGTCGCTCTCCATAGATTGATAATCACTCAGATCAAATTGGACAGCGTCATCTTTTAATGCTGGAGCGAAACATTGCATGTGTGTGAAGTTGGTCATTTTTTCATGTTCAAAACCTTTTTTGCCAATAGCTTGAATAAATTCGGTTGCTGATTCAAATTTGATGGTGGAATTGAAAATGCTGTATTTTTCCATTTCGCGCTCTTATTTAGAAATTATAATATTACTTGTTGTACCTTGAATGCTGTATTCGAAACTGACTGATATTAGGTGAGTGAAATGATATTATATACAAAAACACTTGTTAAGTGACTAACTCAACAGGTAGAAACTGTTGAGCGATCATAAAATCCTAAAGTGTTTTTTCGCCCTAATATTACTAACACATGTCATTTGAAGTTAGTTAATACCTGTTATTAGCGAAGGACGCATTGGGGTAGTCGTTAATTACTTAGCCGTAATGGTAAATCATATAGAAATATGCACACGTTCCCAAATGTAATCATGATCTAAAAAATTACTTTCAGGGCACCTAACTTTAAGATTGACCACTTTCAAGATACTAAATTACTTTCAGCTTTATCGATAAAACCCTCATTATGTTATCATTGTAGAATATGAATTCAGTGGAAGCAGCAGTATTGTGAATCAATATTGAATAGTTTTTTTTTTAATAAGGAGGCTCCATTCGCAATACATAACCTCAATCGATTTGTATACCCTCAATATTCTTTTAATCACATTTTAAATGCAATATCAGGAGAATGTAATATGTGTAGCAAAGCTACATTAAATTCGAGTATAGGGTCAGTACGGCAACTACTTCTGGTACATCAAATGATAGCAACATATACATTATAAAGCGAATGGTCTTTGGTCTGAACTGGCATTGGCACTATGGACCAAGAATCCAATCTTCGGGCAAAAGTCAATTTCAGGTACCGTTATATGAGGATCTTCGGGGGTACCCTTATATGAGGACTACCAAAAAAATTGACCGATATTTATATTTTTTAAAGTATAAATTGGTTAGCAATAAGAACTCAAAATACCAAATTACAGCGAATTCGGTTGAAAAAACGCAATCAAACCCAAAACCAGTAAGGAAAGTAGTAAAGTCGGAAGGGCCGACTATATGATACCCTTCACCACTTTAAGTATATTCAATTGGAACCGTAAACATGTCATTCTGCAACCTACACTAAATGTTTCACTTGTTCACCTATAGAGTTGCTCCTTACAACGGGACAAAATTATGTAAATCTATTTAAAACTATTTAAAAAAATATAAATCGATCACCCGTATTTTATTTCGATAAACATCTGCTAAATATGAGGAGTTTGTTGCACCTATGTCTAAATCTGAACCGACTTCAACGAGACTTGACAGATTCATTTATATTAACTACAGTTCATTTTACAAAATTGTGTGGCAATGAGACAAGCATTGGGTCTATAGAGCAAAATTTACATAAAATCGGAAGAAAACCAGTAAGGAAAGTAGTAAAGTCGGACGGGGCCGACTATATGATACCCTTCACCACTTTGAGTATATTCAACAGATGAATCCTAACAGACGTCGCATTTTTAAAGGACCAGTAAAATGAAATTGGAACCATAAACACGGCATTCTGCAACCGATACTAAATTGTTCATTTGGTCAGATTTAGAATTTATATCATTCTAGACCTAATTCTAGACATAATTTGTTACGCTGTGCCAAATTTCGTGCTTAAATCGACTCAAAAAGTGATTCTATGCATATTCTCAAAAGGAACCATGTTTCTGTCTCGTTTCCTTTTGCCTGTTACAAACATATGCACAAAGACATAATACCCTGTACCACAGTGTGGTGAAGGGTATAAAAAGAATTTGGTTCAAGAACCCCAAAATACCGAAAATTGGGGGGTACCCTTATATGGGGGCTACCAGACAAAATTGACCAATATTTATAATTTAAAGTGGAGAGATCTGCTACCTAATAAGAAGTCGACGTACTAAATTACAGCCAATTCGGTCGAAAAATACGATCAGAACCCCCAAAATACCAATAATTTGGGGGTACCTTTGTATGGGGACTACCAGAAAAACTGGACTTATATTTATAATTTTTAGTGGAGTAATTTGGTACCCATTAAGAACCCAATGTACATAATTTCAGAGAATTCAGTTATAAATCGAGCCCAAGAACCCGAAAATACCGAAAATTGGGGGGACTCTTATATGGGGGCTACCCGCAAAAATGGACCTATATGTGGAGAGATTTGCTACCCAATAAGAACTCAAAGTACCAAATTTCAGCGAATTCAGTTAAAAAAACGCGCTCAAGAACCTCAAAATACCGAAAATTTGGGTGTACCCTTATATGGGGACTATCCGAAAAAATGGACCTTTATTTATAATTTTTTGTAGGGAGATTTGCTACCCAATAAGAACACAAAGTACCAAATTTCAGCGAATTCGGTCGAAAAATGCGATCAAAACCCCCAAAATACCGAAAATTGGGGGTAATCTTATATGGGGGCTATCCGAAAAAATGGACCTTTATTTATAATTTTTTGTAGGGAGATTTGCTACCCAATAAGAACTCAAAGTACCAAATTTCAGCGAATTCAGTTTAAACACGCGCTCAAGAACCTCAAAATACCGAAAATTTGGGGGTACCCTTATATGGGAGCTATGCCTAAACGTGGACCGATTTTCTCCAATTGCAATAGGGTTCGTCCTTGGTCCAATTAAGTGACCTGTGCCAAATTTCATCCAAATCGGATCATAAATGCGACCTGTACTTTGTTAACAAAAATACATTGACGGACGTACGGACAGACGGACGGACGGACAGACGGACGGACGGACGGACAGACGGACGGACGGACAGACGGACATGCATAAATCGCCCCAGAAAGTGATTCTATGCATATTATCAAAAGGAACCATGGGTCTATCTCGATTTTTTGCCTGTTACAAACATATGCACAAAGACATAATACCCTGTACCACAGTGTGGTGAATGGTATAAATATAAAGGAGCTATATCTAAAACTGAACCGATTTCCACGAAACTTACCACACATCATTCTAGACTTAATTCAGTACGTCATGCTCAATATTGAGCAATTCGGTACACAATTTACCTTAAGGGGACCCCCCCCCCATTCTCGGGGTCAAAAATTTTGTTGATATAAATCGAATCTACACTAATTATAGAATGTGCCTACAAAATTTCTAATGAAAATCTCAAGAACTCTTGGAAATATAGCCGATTAATTGTGTCAGCATCAAGTGACGGCTAAAGGGCATCTCAAACTTTAAACGCGTTTCTCTCTAAACATTTTTTTGCGAATGGCGGGAACGATAACTCAAAAACTAATAACCCAATCGATTTCAAATTTTTACACGTTTTTCTGTGAGTGTATAGCTATTTTTTTAATTTTAGAGCGAAGTCAATAATCCTAGTTCATACGAGAGCCAGACATGTACTCTTTCTAACACCGTTGGAATTTTCGGATTCCGATATTCCAGTGAGGAGTTATCATGCCCGCCATCAAAAATAAGGACTTTTCTTTAACACTAGAACGCCGAAGGCAGTCATTTTGACCGCTTTCCAATTTCAAGTACAAAAGCAACTGTGCATTTAATGACACTATTTTTTTAAATTTAGTTAATTTTTTATAATAAACGTAATTCTATGAGGTACAAAAAGTCACAATATTTAAAAAAAAGTGTCATTAAATGCACAGTTGCTTTTGTACTTGAAATTGGAAAGCGGTCAAAATGACAACAACAAAACATTTTTGTAAATTATTTTTCATCTATTTTAAATCTTCAATTATATATGTGTAAAATTACAAACCTTAACAAGCATTGGTATTGATTTACCAACCCATTGAAAATCTTAAAAAATTTAAATCGTCCCTTCGTCCCTTAAATCGGACGAAAACATTTTCATTGCATATGGGATCTATATCTAAATCTGACTTAATTCATTACGCTGTGCCAAATTTCTTGCAAATCGAAAGATATATCGGGACTTTGGTATACCATTTACCTTAAATCGGACGAAAATATATATGAGAGCTATATCTAAATCTGAACCGATTTTCAGGAAACTTAACACACACCATTTTAGACCTAATTCATTAAAGATATATAGGGACTTTGGTACAACATTTACCTTAAATCGGACGAAAACTTTGAACACCGCTCATAAAATCTCGGTTTAAAATTTTTCCGACCCGCAACAAAATTTGTATATGGTAATCTTGTTCTCTAGAAACGTAAATAAGTTTGGCTAGCTTTTCAGCCGCCCCCAGGGGGGCAGTTTTGAACATATTGACTTGGTCCAGTAAAACAGTAATAACATATTTAAATCGAACTTAAAGTATGTCATCTGTACGAGGGCGGTTTGAGAACTTCTTAGCCTATCAATGAAAGAGAAAATTTAGTTTTTCGAAAATATTTTTATTTTTCAATATAATCCCTTGAAACTTCAATACACTTAGTCTAACGCTTTTCTAGCAATTCTACCCCTTGATTAAAATAGTCTTCCTGAAGGTCTTCAAAATAGTGGTTTACAGCTGTAATTGTATTTTCATTTGATGTAAAGATTTGGGAACAAGTAAAAGTCACTTGGAGCTAAATCAGGAGAATAAGATGGGTGATCAAGCAACTCGTACTTTAATTCGTTGATTTTAGCCATTGTTAAAACACACTTGTGCGCTGGTGCGTTGTCTTAATGAAAAATTATTTTTTTTGTGTGTCATTTAATCCAAAAAGTTTAAATAGTACTCTGAATTTATTGTTTTACCCCTTTGCTGATGTTGTTGTTTTAGGACGTCCACTACGTGGTTTACCTTCAATGCTTGTACTACCACGTTAAATTCAGCAACCATTTTTTTACAGTTGCATATTAAGGAGCACTTTCTAACACATCCACCATATCATTATGAATTTCTTGTCCCTATAACCCTTTTTTATGTAAATATTTAATGACAGCGCGCATTTCTAATGTTTCCATTGTAAAAAAATTCTGTATGAGACTTTTTTGAACACATATTTCTATATGAAGGAGTTGGCAGATCGAAACAAAATTTAATATGTGCTTATAACAGAGATAGACGTTTCCAAAACACTTAACATTTTTGTTCATACCGCGCTTTTTGTGCTACGCTAAGAAGTTTCCGAACTGCTTTAGCAAAATTACAAAATAAAGAAGTGAAAAAGCGGTAAGTTCGACCGGGCCGAATTTTGGATACCCTTAACCATAGATATACTGACAAGTATTAGAAATGAAAATATAGGAAACTTACCAAAAAGTTGACCTATACCGACATTTCTAAAAACGAATTATGTAAACCATAATACAAATTTCAGAAATTTTTAATAGATAATTATACCCTCAGCCTTATGGCTAATGAGGGTACATACACTTTAACACGGTGAAAATGTGCTTCATCGAAATATTGATTCTAGACCCCATGTTTCTTGGGACTAAATCCGTTTCAGAAAATATAGATTTCATCCAAACTTTGCCCATCTTACTTTTTTATTCCATTTTATTTTTTCAAAACTTAGTTTAAATTCAAAGACTCCACTCTTTCTGGAACCTCAATATAGGGGCTAGGTCTAAATGCGGCTATAGTTAATTATCGAACCTTACGTTGTAATTTTTTATCTCGCTATCCTCCGTAGGTGAAACGATTACAAGAGAGTCTTAGAACCAAATTCAAAACGCGGAACAAACCAGATAACTATTTTAATATAAACCAGTTAGAAAGCGTTAAGTTCGGCCGGGCCGAACTTTGGATACCCTCCACAGTATTTATACTGACAGGTACTTGAAATAAAAACATAGGGAACATACTAAAAAGTGCACCTATACCGACATTTCTACAAACCGATTATGGTTTTAAATATTGGTCCTAGACTAATGAACCAAATTTGTTTCAAAAAAATTTGTTTTCATCCAAACTTTGCTTATTTTATTATTCCTTCCAAAGCTAATTCAAGTTCGAACATGGGGAATATCGGTCCATTCCGTCTGGTACTTCCCACACATAGGCTAAGCCTAAGTGCGGGTTACAGTTCATGTATATATATATATAGTTTTTTTCTAGCAGATTAAATGATTACAACAGAGTCTTAGAACCAAACCCAAACACGGAACAAATCATATTACTATTTTAATATAAAAGAGGGGATTATATGGGGACAACACCAAGAAGGGGGCGAATATTAAAATTTGATTTGTTACCATATACGATTACAAAATACCAAATTGCACCGAATTTGGTTGAAAAACGCGCTCAACCCATATATGGGGGCATTCAGAGAAAATTGACCTATATTTATAATTTTTTGTGGTGAGATTTGTGTACCTATTAAGAACTCAAAATACTAAATTGCAGCCAATTCAATGGAAAAATACGATAAAACCCACAAAATACTGAAAATTAGGAGGTACAGTTATATGGGGGCTACAAGAAAAATGGACCTATATTAATATTTTTTGTGGAGAAATTTGGTACCCAATAAAAACTCAATGTACCAAATTTCAGCGATTTCGGTTGAAAAGCCTTATAATAAACGTGGACCTATAAAGCCCATCTTCGAACTTGACTTGCCTGCAGCTATGCAAAATTTTGGCGATCTATCTCAATTCGTGTAGACGCTAGAGTGATTACAACAGACAGACGGACATGGATACATCTTTATAGGCTCGGAAATGGTTATTTCCATACTATGGTGGAGGGTATACAAATCTTATGAGGCTTGGGCTACCTGGAAACTTGAAACAACAGTAATAATTTCTGGAACAGTGATTTCCAACTTTATAACGGATTTATATTATTCTTTTTTTCTTTCGAAGAGTACAATTTTTCCTTTCAAACAAGATATATATTTGGTAAATCGGTTGATGATTGGCTGAGTTACAGCGGTTGAAATATGAAAAAATACGCATAAAATGACACTATTTATTTTTCTTCGGACTGTACGATGAAATTGTGATATCAAGCTGTATAAGTTTTAATTTATTACGGGGAAGAAAATTAAATTAGCTTTCGAAAAGGATAAAAATCAAAAAAATCGGTTAAAAAATGGATGACTTATTCACATTTTTGTATTTATTCTATGCATATTCTCTAAAGCAAATATGGGTCTGTATCGTTTCCCGTTACAAACCGTTATGTTTGCAACAGACAAAAGGAAACGATATAGACCCATAGTTCCTTTAGAGAATATGCATATAATCGAATATGGATACATAGGCAAAGAGTTTTATTTCGATAAAGAATATATATACTTTATAATGTGTTTATTTCGAGGTGTTGCAAACGTAATGAAAAGTTTTATATGCACTCAACACAGTGGTGAATCGAAGAGAATTTCTATTAAAAAATATTCTGGAACAGATCAATAATAAAATACAAATTTTTGATTTTTATTATCTTTTTGAAATTATTTATTTTAATCAATTTTGGAAATTGTGGATTTATCAATTACTTATATGTATATATTTACAAATATTTAATTAAACTTAAATTAAATCTAAAAAAACAATTAGTATTAATTAATTTTCTTAGAACTTAGTTTCCTCCAATGCGGTTCTAATTAATGCCATTTGTTTCTTTGACATTGTTTTCGATGTATATGTTTTATTTAAATCGATTTCATCGGAAGATTCAAAGGCGCCGTATAATTCATCATCGTTGTCGCTCTCCATAGATTCATATCCACTTAGATCGAAATGAACGCTGTCATCTTTCAATGATGTAAGACCTTGCATGGCCGTAAAAATCACTCCCGTTTCGTGCTCAAATCTTTGATTGGTAATAGTTTGAATAAATTTGGTGGTAGACTCAAAGTTGATGGTTGAATTGAACGTGTTGTAATTTTCCATTTTTCGAATTTTTTGTTGTTGAATACTATTGTTAGACGAATGACTTGTATGTGGAATGGTGAATTCGTAACTGATTGATTTTAGTTCAGGTGGAACATAGTTATATACGAAAATAGTTTGTGGGCATAACTCATCAGGTAGGAACATATTAGGAATTTATGAGATTATAACTACGCCTGGATCATCAAAGGCTAGTTTGGGAAATTGTATGCCCGAGGGTATTAGTAAAGGTCCAACTGGCTTATTTAGATGCTAATTACCTGCTTGTAATGTAGAAAAAATCATAGTACACACCTTTTTTTGGAAAATCAAAGAGACGTTTCACAGTACATTTCCAATAAATTAATAAACCAGAATCAATAATTACCAGGAATATTCGAATATTAGAATACATTAAAACAGGCAAATTTGTTTTGTAGTTTAATCAACATTAGCTCCTTGCAAACCTCATAAATATTTTAATATGGGATATACCGTCAACCACGAGGTGTGCATTCAAAAGTGCTTAAATTGGCGGGCACCTTTATATGGGGACAACGTTATTGTATTTCCTGATTGTAGCTGCTGTTCCCTGAAAAATTAATTTTCAAATTTACAAGCAGTCAGGCTGGAAAATTTAGATACGAACTTCAACTTCTGCATTACAATCAGGTAATTTACATCTAAGTAAGCTAGTTGGACCTTTACTCATAACCTTGGCCATAAAATTTTCCATCCTAGCCTTTGATGATCCAGGTGTAGTTATAATCTCATAAATCCCAAATATGTACCTACCTGTTGAGTTATGCGCACAAATTATTTGCGTATATAACTATGTTCCACCTGAACTAAAATCAATCAGTTACGAATTCAACATTCCACACAAAAGTTATTTGTCTAATAATAGCATTAAAAAAAATGGAAAATTACAACGGATTCAATTCAACCATCAACTTCGAGTCTACCACCAAATTTATTCCAACTATTGCCAATCATAGATTTGAGCAAGTAAAGGGAGTGAACTTTACGGTCATGGAAGGTCTTACATCATTGAAAGATGACAGCGTTCATTTCGATCTAAGTGGTTATGAATCTATGGAGAGCGACAACGATGATGAATTATACGGTGCCTTTGAATCTGCCGATGAAATCGATTTAAATAAAACATATACATCGAAAACAATGTCAAAGAAACAAATGGCTATAATAAGAACAGCATTGGAGGAAACAGAGTTCTAAGAAAATTAATTAATACCCATAATATTAGATATAATTTTAGTTTAATTAAATATTTGTACATATACACATATAAGTAACTGATAAAGCCACAATTTCCAAAATTGATTAAAAAAATAAATTCAATACAATTATAAAAATCAATAATTTATATTTTATTATTGATCTGTTCCAGAATATTTTGTTAATAAGAATTCTCTCCTGTGTTGAGTGTATATAAAAGTTTTCATTCCGTTTGCAACACCTCGAAATATGCGCATTATAAAGTATATATATTCTTGATCAAAATAAAATTCCCTGCCTATGTATCCATATTCGTCCGTCTGCGGAAATCGTAGATTATAGAAAATGCAATTTTTTATATAGAGTGTTTGATGTAGAAAATTGTCCACCACCCTTAACCCAAAATCCAAATTTTCGGTATTGGGAACGTATTTCAACCAAATTTTCCAAATATTTTATATTTTGGAACCTCATTGAGTTGCAAATCACTGTTCCAGAAATTATTACTGTTGTTTCAAGTTTCCTGGTAGCTCTTAGGGGAGAGGGGGACGTTTGAACACTAGTTGCTTTCAAGCCTTATATCTTTCTTTATTTTATAATTTTTAGTTTTTTTATACATTTTATCTAATAGGTGCAAATGCAGCCTTTACACTGAAAATACGAGGGCAGTTCGGAAACTTCTTAGCCTAGCACAAAAAGCGCGGTATGAACAGAAAAAAAGTTAAGTGTTTTGGACACGTCCATCTCTGTTATAAACACATTTTAAATTTTGTTTCGATCTGGCAACTCCTTCATATGGAAATATGTGTTTAAAAAAAAGTCGAATTCGGTAAGCCAGTAAAGAAAGTTCAAAAGTCCGACGGAGTCGACTATACGATACCCTTCACCACTTTGGGTACATACAAGAGATGCTAATATGTACAATATCCTATAGATGGAACAGACATAGCATCTTTGAAGGCCCATTGATATGGAATCGGGCGAAATTAAATGTGTGATCTACAAGAACATTTGAACCAAATAAAAAATCTCATATATTTCATACAGGCTTGGAGTCGTTCGTGTACCATTTATTTGAACCTAATTCAGTACTCTGTGCAAAATCGTATCCCAATCGGACAAATATTGAATTGACAACCCATGAAATAATTTTAATTGAGGCAATTCGGTACTCAAACTCCTTAAAATTCCGACATTTGGAATTTAGCCATATATAGTGGACCAATGTTGATCATAGTATCACCCTCTGAGTCAATTTTTATACCCTTCACCACACTGTGGTACAGGGTATTATGTCCTTGTGCATATGTTTGTAACAGGCAAAAATAGTCGAAATAGACCCATGGTCCCTTTTAAGATTATGCTGGCCCGTCCGTCTGTCCATGTATTTTTGTTAACAAAATACAGGACGAACCCTATTGAAATTGTCGCTATATATTATATTTGATAAATTGCCCGTCCCTACATTCTTTTGATTTGCGCAGCGTAATGATTAGGTCTAGAATGATATGTGTTTAGTTTCCAGAATGATGTATGTTATATTTTTTGATTTCCTAAAAATCCAGAATGATGTATCAAAATCGATTTAAATAAAGCTACCACATATATTTTCGTCCGATTTAAGGTAAACAGTGAACCAAAGTCCCTAGATATCTTTCGATTTCCACGAAATTTGGCATAGCGTAATGAATTAGGTCTAGAATGATGTGTGTTAAGTTTCGTGAAAATCGGTTCAGATTTAGATATAGCTTCTAAGTCGATTTATGCATGTCCGTCCGTCTGTCCATTTATTATCCGAATTGGAAGAAATTTGACACAGCTCAGCTTTGAACAGCTCCTATTGGAATTGGAAAAAAATAATAATCGATTTAGACCCATGGTTCCTTTTGAGAATATGCATAGAATCACTTTCTGAGTCGATTTATGCATGTCCGTCTGTCCGTCCGTCTGTCCGTCCGTCCGTCCGTCCATGTATTTTTGTGAACAAAGTACAGGTCGCATTTATGGTCCGATTTGGATGAAATTTAGCACATGTCACTAATTTGGCCCAAGGACGAACCCTATTGAAATTGGAGAAAATCGGTTCAGATTTAGATATAGCTCCCATATATAATTTCGTCCGATTTAATGTAAACGGTCCCTATATATCTTTCGATTTGCACGAAATTTGGTATAGCCTACTAAATTAGTTCTAGAATGTTGTGCTAAGTTTCGTGAAAATCGGTTCAGATTTAGATATAGTTCCTATATATAGTTTCGCACGATTTTAGGTAAATGGTGAACCAAAGTCCTTGAAAATCATTTGATTTGCACAAATTTTGGCATAGCGTATTGAATTTAGGTAAGTGGGGTACCAAAGTCCCTTTATATCTTTCGATTTGCACGAAATTTGGTATAGCGTGTTGAATTAGGTCTAGAATGATGTGTGCTTAGTTCCATAAAAATCGGTTCAGATTTAGATATAGTTCCCATATATAGTTTCGCCCTATTTTAGGTAAATGGTGCACCAAAGTCCTTTAAAATCAATTGATTTGCACGAATTTTGGCATAGCGTATTGAATTAAGTCTAGAATGACGTGTGCTAAGTTTCGTGAAAATCGGTTCAGATTTAGATATAGCTCCCATATATAGTTTCGCCTGATTTACGGTAAATTGTGTACCAAAGTCCCTATATATCTTTCGATTTGCACGAAATTTGGTATAGCCTACTAAATTAGTTCTAGAATGATGTGTGCTAAGTTTCGTGAAAATCGGTTCAGATTTAGATATAGTTCCCATATATAGTTTCGCACGATTTTAGGTAAATGGTGAACCAAAGTCCTTGAAAATCATTTGATTTGCACAAATTTTGGCATAGCGTATTGAATTAAGTCTAGAATGACGTGTGCTAAGTTTCGTGAAAATCGGTTCAGATTTAGATGTAGCTCCCATATATAGTTTCACCCGACTTTAGGTAAATGGTGTACCAAAGTCCCTTTTTATCTTTCGATTTGCACCAAAATTGGTATAGCCTATTGAATTAGGTCTAGAAAGATGTATGCTAAGTTTCATAAAAATCGGTTCAGATTTAGTAATAGCTCCCATATATAGTTTCGCCCGATTTTAGGTAAATGGTGCACCAAAGCCTCTGAAAATCATTTGATTTGCACGAATTTTGGAATAGCGTATTGAATTAAGTCTAGAATGACGTGTGCTAAGTTTCGTGAAAATCGGTTTAGATTTAGATATAGCTTCCATATATAGTTTCGCCCGATGTTAGGTAAATGGTGCATTAAAGTCCCAGCTAATATTTTGATTGGCATGAATTTTGGTATAGCGTACTAAATTAAGTCTAGAATGATATGTGCTAAGTTTCATAAAAATCGGTTCAGATTTAGATATATCGTAGCTTCCATATATAATTTCGACTTATTTATGTTAATTGTACACCAAATAATCAGTAGGTGTCTGATTGAGATAAAATTTTATAACGTGCCGCATACCGAAT